>NC_140165.1:35803546-35822110 GCF_963971535.1 Notolepis coatsorum | reverse complement strand
AACCCTCGGCTCCTCCCGTGGGCCCCTAGTTTAAAAGCTGTATTGTGCCCCCCCCCCCCATCCAACCACACGCTGCGGCTAAAGGACCGTGGCCCAATACGTTACCAGCCTCGCGCTCGTAAAATCACGTTTTAATAATTATCGAGGGCTGTTTTGATACGAGCCACTCGTCTATTTTTCCAGCCTCCCGGTAAACGAGGTTTTTGTGGGACCCCGAAGGCTCCGCGCAGCCCTCCTTTTGTTTTTATTGGGCACAATTATGTACTTTATGGACATCGACATCACGCGTGGGTTCGCTCGTACAGTATGCTCGCTATTACGATCCTCCCCGATTACATGGCACGAGGGAGCGGGACGCCGGCAAAGGTGAAGTCATTCCCGCGCGACGTGGAATCTTTCTCTCACGTGACCTTTTAAGGTATTTGTCGGACGTCCGCGGCGTCCGCTCGTGTTTCGGGGGCTAAAGCGGAGTGAACATAAAAGGCGCTAAACGTCACTGCATTCACTCCGGTGCGTTAATGAGCGAAGCGTTCCGACTGACCTGTTTATTTTGTGTTTTTGGCATTAACCCTCTCCTCCCCGAGCTGTTGAATAGTGATGTTGTGCCAACACATACGTGGAGGTCTCTGACCCGTGACAGGAGTTGCATGTGTGTTACATGCTCCGGTAATGAGCCTTCCAAATAAAAACAAATAAATACCCTCTAGCTATAAACATAATAACGTTTTTTTTAATAACCTCTTATCACCCATGCGTGATCAAGTGTTTACTGTAGCTACGACGGTGAATCAAAGCCATGGTCGCGGGCGTTCGCCAAATAGCACGCGGCCCACACGCCAGCCTCAAGAGGAATTTGGGACCGTTTCCAAACTATTGAAGAGGAGCCGCACTTTGTCAGGGCAGGGGGACACTGAGTTTCTTGTCCCTCCCTGTGTTCCGTCCTCTGCCCAGGGCCCTGTTCCAGCTCCTGTAATTGGACGTCCACCCCCCCCATCCGCCCTCCCCCCCTCGCCCCCAATAAGACTGTCCTTTGTGCCCTTTTGAGTCGAGAGCGCCCAATTACAGAGACTTTCTCTTTTCCTCCAATCATGACAGGAGATCAAAGCAGCTGCCGCGTGCCGCGTGCGTCCCGAGTCACATGCCCCTTGTTGCTCCCCAAACATTAGCGTGCACCTCCGTTCACTCCTGTAGTTCCCTCTAAAGGCCGAGGGACACGAGAGAGCCCATCCGGGTGTAGCGGGGGGACGAGGAGGCGGGGGGACGAGGAGCGGGGACGGTCCTTTTCTCTCCTGGTGCTTTGATCTCGACCTCATTCCGGCCGCGTGACCTCAGATTCACTTCCCCCCGCTGTCTCAAGTGGAAGCTAGCAAATTAGCATGGAAACAGTTTGATAAGGGCTCCCACACTGACTCCTGTCATTGGCCTGTCCATTCAAAACGGCCTATCTATCTATCTATCTATCTATCTATCTATCTATCTATCTATCTATCTATCTATCTATCTATCTATCTATCTATCTATCTATCTATCTATCTATCTATCTATCTATCTATCTATCTATCTATCTATCTATCTATCTATCTTTTACTATATTTCATCACAATATAATAGATATAGCTAGGTTACTGACATTGTCATTGTGATAATGTCAGTAGTAGCTAGCTGTATCTATTGTTTACACTTGAAATATGTATTTTTTATTTTGTCACAATATTAATTGAAAAATATTGTGTAAAATTGAACTGTATTTCTGAGTTGCAGCACTTAAAAACATTAAATGGACTGTTATATCTTATTCAATTGTGGACATTTATTAATTCCCACGTATTAGACACTATTTCTGATGGTAAAATGAGCATAAAAAGCAAAATACAGAATTCTGAAATATTAAAACGGAAAAAATGGAATTTGGGAAAAAATAAAATGGAATTTGGAAAATAATAAAACGGATTTCATATGGCTCTAACGTAGTAGTATCGCGATACTTTGCGTGGCAATACTGTATCAATACAAGGACGCCAAGTATCGATATTTAATTATTATTATTATTAGTATAAGGAAGTTGCATTGTTCATTTCAATACCTGTAATAGTACAGTAGTCCACACACACAATTCACATTCAGAATTCAGTTAAGTTGGAATATGACTGTAATACAAACGGTTCAGTTTGTCAGGTACATGCAACACAGATTACAGTGTTTACATCTGTCTGCTTGCACCATGTTCTGCAATAAAAATTATTGAAGTGAGATGAACAGACTGAACTATATTTTATTAGATAAAACATGTTGACAAAGTTTTACTTTGCAGTTGAAAAAAGGTAATAAATTAAATTTGATAAAAAAAATATATATATATCGCAATATTAATATCGCAATACTCAGCGTATCGCGATATATTTAGTATCGCGATAGTATCGTATCGTGAGGTCTCTGGCGATTCCCACCCCTACCAGCTTCAGTGCGTTCTTGTAGTCGGGGCGTCTGCAACATCCCCTCCTTCAAAATAGGCTAGTTAGCTAAATATATTATCATCCTGTAAAACATCACTTTTTACCTCTCACCCCAAACGCACTGTAAAGGACAAAATTACTGGTAAACAGGAAAGGAAAATGTTCGGCATAGACGGACCAAAGAAAAATGCGCTGATACACTGATACCTGTGTGTTAAGCTTAATGTACCTTAATTGGCACATTGCCAACAGGTGTGTAAATGACATGCACACATCAGAGCTGTCGCGGAAGGATGGGGATATAACGTTTTATTCTCTTTTGAAAGGACGTTCAAAAGGGCAACCGAGGTCTTTGAACCGGAATGGAATTCCAACCCAGTGGAGGCGGGTCAGGTTACTAGAGCCTGACTGAAGTGTGTACAATGTGCGGTTGTTTCATTTGGGGTGGGGGGGGGGGGGGGGGGGCTCATTCAGCCCAATTAAAAACACAGTCAATGTCCGATGCAGCCAGTCTATAATGGTTATTCCTTTGATTGAAATCATTAAGTATAGCAGTGGACATGTGGGACATTTGTGTGGAGTAAACTGAGAGTGCTTTCAGGAAGATCCCTGCCTCTGGGATTCCCTCCCGCTACAACCGAAGCCTTATCCCGGCGCGGAGGCTTGCAAGGTGATCCCAATACGCAGTCGAGAACAGAGAGAGCGGCCTCTTTATTATCCCTGGGAGTTATTAACCCCACCCAGCTGGCACCGGTCACCGCATCCCTCGGAGGGTGTGTTTGTTTATTTATCGCGTGCGGCTCGGGGGGCTGCGTCTTTGGATCGGGCCGGGGTACTCGTTCACGGGGGGCGGGGGGGGGGGGGGGGACGACGACTGGCAGAGGGTCGCTAACAGGATTGGATGTGCAGATTAAGAGAGACCCCGGCTCTAAGAGAGAGAGAGAGAGGCTAAGGGGAGGCGCAGGGGAAGCCCACCTCCACACCTTGCCAGCTGTGGGGGAGAAAAAGGGAGGAGGCCCCCCCCCTCCCCTCCACCCAGGAGAGGCAGAGCGGGAGTGGGTGTCGCTGGGTGGAGGGTGTGGGCGGGAGGTAAAGCCCATCCTGTCTCTCTCCTCGTCGGGGCACAGAGGCCGCACTATGATCACATCCTCCTCCGTCAGGCTCCACGCCAAGTCCCTGGTCTGGGATCAGTGTGAGTTCTCATTCACAGTCTCCCGCCTGGAGCTCGGGGAGGCTCGGAGGACACACACACACACACACACACACACACACACACACACACACACACACACACACACACACACACACACACACACACACACACACACACACAGGCTCGTTGTCGGGGTCGACTGATGCATGTATTGATCGAGTCACGGAATCAATTCTGTTCAGTAGATCGGTTGAGCTGTTCAGAAGCTCTGTTGCTTTTTTGTGAGAGGGTTCATACGAGAAAAGGGGATGCGTGATTTTGGCCCTGGCTGTGTGGGTTTTCACGCTGGTCGTAGTGTTCTTCCTAGACAAATATCCCCCCCCCCCCTCGCCTCCCCGAGACCAGGGAAATATTTACATATTCCTGCATTAGCATGAGTAAATAGATAGCAAAGCCAATTTAAAACTAACATGTAACATATGGCCCAATGTAAGCATTCAGGGCCGGCATTGTTTGCTTTGATATGGGTTTGATTGATGACGTTCCATTGGCGTGTGTGTGTGTGTGTGTGTGTGTGTGTGTGTGTGTGTGTGTGTGTGTGTGTGTGTGTGTGTGTGTGTGTGTGTGTGTGTGTGTGTGTGTGTGTGTGTGTGTTCAAGTTTGTTTATTATTTGTCACAACAAAATACAGAATACTTTATGATGAAATGCTTGTTTCTGTAGTGTGTGTGTGTGTGTGTGTGTGCATCTGTGTGTGTGTGTGTGCATCTGTGTGTGCATCTGTGTGTGCGTGTGCATCTGTGCGTGCGTGTGCATCTGTGTGTGCATGTTTGCATTAGGCTTGCCACGGTAGTCAGTGTTACCAGTGTTACTCTGTGTTCAGACATCCACGGATGTATGCTTTTTCTTTTTTTATAATACAATTCTTATTAAATAAAACCCATTTAGTACATTTTCAGGCCAGGTCAGTGCCCACATTCATCCAAAAAATTTAAAAGGATTTGTAAAATATGTACATTACATTATGCTTACATATGTGTAATCTAATCAATACTTAGTCAGACATTATAAACTGCTGTCTGCTCCTGCTGCACGCAGAGCAGAGTCGCAGCCCAGAGTAGTGGAGTAGACTTTACTTTACGTGACGGAGTGAGAGGCGGCTCTAGACGACTGGACGACAGCTTACACAACGATGGAGGAGGATATTAAAACAATATTTAAACCCAATGCTAACTGGGAACCTGCTAACGTTAATGAGGCAGTCTGTAAACGTAGTATTGTGAAGGAAGAGCACCACAAGAGTGAGGCTGCTGGACCCTGCTGGAGAGGAGCTCACAGGACAGACCAGGACAGACCAGTACGCGTCTATACTTCCCACAAGCAAGTTGTCCTTTTGCGCGATCTGATTGGCCACTGACGTTTCTGGTCATGTGACATGTGCGCCCAATCGTGTGACGGCAAGTTCTTTGGACGGTTAAGCTTAGGCGCTCTTTCGAAGTTGGTTAAGGACAACTTGCTTGTGGGAAGTATAGACGCGACCAGTACAAGCCAGTACAGACCAGTAGAGACCAGTACAGACCAGTACAGACCAGTGCAGACCAGTAGAGACCAGTACAGACCAGTAGAGACCAGTACAGACCAGTAGAGACCAGTAGAGACCAGTACAGACCAGTAGAGACCAGTAGAGACCAGTAGAGACCAGTACAGACCAGTACAGACCAGTACAGACCAGTACAGACCAGTAGAGACCAGTACAGACCAGTACAGACCAGTACAGACCAGTAGAGACCAGTACAGACCAGTAGAGACCAGTAGAGACCAGTACAGACCAGTACAGACCAGTACAGACCAGTACAGACCAGTAGAGACCAGTACAGACCAGTACAGACCAGTACAGACCAGTAGAGACCAGTACAGACCAGTACAGACCAGTACAGACCAGTAGAGACCAGTGCAGACCAGTAGAGACCAGTACAGACCAGTACAGACCAGTACAGACCAGTAGAGACCAGTACAGACCAGTACAGACCAGTAGAGACCAGTACAGACCAGTACAGACCAGTACAGACCAGTAGAGACCAGTACAGACCAGTACAGACCAGTAGAGACCAGTACAGACCAGTACAGACCAGTACAGACCAGTAGAGACCAGTGCAGACCAGTAGAGACCAGTACAGACCAGTACAGACCAGTACAGACCAGTAGAGACCAGTACAGACCAGTACAGACCAGTACAGACCAGTAGAGACCAGTACAGACCAGTACAGACCAGTAGAGACCAGTAGAGACCAGTACAGACCAGTACAGACCAGTACAGACCAGTACAGACCAGTAGAGACCAGTGCAGACCAGTAGAGACCAGTACAGACCAGTACAGACCAGTACAGACCAGTACAGACCAGTAGAGACCAGTACAGACCAGTAGAGACCAGTACAGACCAGTACAGACCAGTACAGACCAGTAGAGACCAGTACAGACCAGTAGAGACCAGTACAGACCAGTAGAGACCAGTACAGGCCAGTACAGACCAGTACAGACCAGTACAGACCAGTACAGACCAGTACAGACCAGTACAGACCAGTACAGACCAGTACAGGCCAGTACAGACCAGTAGAGACCAGTACAGACCAGTACAGACCAGTACAGACCAGTAGAGACCAGTACAGACCAGTAGAGACCAGTACAGGCCAGTACAGACCAGTACAGACCAGTACAGACCAGTACAGACCAGTACAGACCAGTACAGACCAGTGCAGACCAGTACAGACCAGTACAGACCAGTACAGGCCAGTACAGACCAGTACAGACCAGTAGAGACCAGTACAGACCAGTAGAGACCAGTAGAGACCAGTACAGACCAGTACAGACCAGTAGAGACCAGTAGAGACCAGTACAGACCAGTACAGACCAGTACAGACCAGTGCAGACCAGTGCAGACCAGTAGAGACCAGTACAGACCAGTACAGACCAGTACAGACCAGTACAGACCAGTACAGACCAGTAGAGACCAGTACAGACCAGTAGAGACCAGTACAGACCAGTAGAGACCAGTACAGACCAGTACAGACCAGTACAGACCAGTACAGACCAGTACAGACCAGTGCAGACCAGTAGAGACCAGTACAGACCAGTACAGACCAGTACAGACCAGTACAGACCAGTACAGACCAGTAGAGACCAGTACAGACCAGTACAGACCAGTACAGACCAGTACAGACCAGTAGAGACCAGTACAGACCAGTACAGACCAGTACAAACCAGTAAAGATCTAAGGCTGCAGCTACATTGATCCGTCAATGAACGGATATAAAATTGACAGAAGGTATATATTTCAATTAGAACCTAAAGTCAACTCTGTCTGTCCAACAAATGGATACTCCTCATTGAAAAACGAATTAAAAACAGACGTAAACGGACAAACGCGGCGGATCAATGTAGCCGCGTAATGTTAAAGATCAAAGTAAGCGCTCTACAGATCATCATCAACCTTTATTTATACTCGAAAAGACAATTGAGGTCACCCACATTTTCAGAGTGTCAATGTGAAATGCCCTGAGTTGTCTTAACCAGGGGGAAGATGTCCTCACCGTGGCATCTCCAGTCAGCATGTACCGTCTTTGCACGCTTGTTCGCCTGCATTCTTATATGTACATGTGTGCGTTTGCGTTGTTGTGTGAGGGTGGGGATTTAAAGGGACATTTAAAGGGATTATTTTTAAAGGGACACACACACATGCACGCACGCACGCACGCACGCACGCACACACACACACACACACACACACACACACACACACACACACACACACACACACACACACACACACACACACACACACACACACACACACACACACACACACACACACACACACACACACAGTCTCCCAGCCCGAGGATATTCTCAAAGTCTTGTGAAATAGATGCCCTCCAGTGCTATAGCCTCACTCAACACACTCTATACTGGTCGGGCCTGTAGTTCGAGTCCCTACCAGGTGTTCATGATGGGAGGAGGGTGGGGTGGGGACTTCCTTGCACCTGGTGACCCCTCTGGTTTTAAAAGGGTTAGGGGTTAAGACTATATGGTTTGAAAGGGAGGGTTACGACCCGACTGGGGTATTTACCCATATTCTCGACATACCAAGATGCAATCTCCTGGTCGTTCCAGGTCACACGTTATTAATTAAGTCGGTATTCGGTATTCAAAACACCCTGGTCATTGACAAATTAAGCGTCTCTAAAATTGCCCCAAGGGGCGCATTGCTCGCATACTCCAGTCCTTATATGGGCCCGTCTCTAGCCCCACCGAGGCAGGCGGCAGTCGTGATTGGAGGATCAAGAAAAGGGGGCGGGCTTGAGATGGTTGATCGGTTGGTTGTGGCATGTGACCAACGTGATATATCCTTTTCTATTTTTTTTTTTTTTTATTATCTTTTTCCTCCTTTTTGTGTTAGTCGTTATGCCAATTCCCCATCCCCTTCCTGGTCGTTGCGCACTCTACCCACTACCGTCTGTCCAGGAGGGTGGAGACTATCACATGCTTCCTCCGACACATGTGTACCCAGCCCACCGCTTCTTTTCACCTGGCAGCGCGGACTCTCACTGGGAGAGTGTAACGTGTCTGTGGAAGGTCACACTACCTCTCCTAGATCCTTCCCTTGCTGTGCAGGCGCCCCGACCGAACTGTAGGAGTCGCTGTTTACAACGACCAGGACCCACCCTCTAACACTGCCAATTGTGTTAGTATGGACGGTCGGCCAACCCGGAAGCACCACAGCTGGATTCGATCCCACTGTCTCTGTGGTGGTAGACAGACGCTTATTCCGCTGCACTAACCGGCCTATTTATTCAATAGGACAGTGGAGAGAGAGAGAGAGAGAGAGAGAGAGAGAGAGAGAGAGAGAGAGAGAGAGAGAGAGAGAGAGAGAGAGAGAGAGAGAGAGACAGAGAGACAGAGAGAGAGACAGAGAGAGACAGAGAGACACAGAGAGAGAGAGAGACACAGAGAGAGGAGGTGGGTGAACTATGAAGGAGAGAGAGATCAATCAACCCAGGACAATTACCTGGTACGCCTCTCTTAGCGTTTGTGGTGAGCCACTTTACCATCGTTAACGATTAATGATTGACAGCTTCCGTTGGTTTTGATCCAAACCGCAAATAATGAATCCTAAACCGACAATGAAAGACGACACGACAATAGACTTCCCCCTCCGTTGACGACTTAGTAGAAAAAAAACAACGTGCGACCGATTTGAGTCACGGTTTGACGGAAAACAATTAGTCACGTCCAGGAAGGGCTGCGTGGCAGGTCTCTCTGAGTTACACCTGCCAGCCCCCCCCCCCCCCCACCCCCCTCTCTGAACTGCTAAGCGGCGCATCCCTGCGGTGTGAAGCTCCAGTAACTGATGTCATAAACATTCCTGCACGAGGCTTGCCCGGGCGCCTCCAAACTGGCGTGTTAGCGGCGGTACGTCGAGCAGGAACGCCACCTGTCACTCAACCTCCCATCAATCACAAGAATAACACCCCAGAGTGGCCACAGGCCTCACCTCAAGTGTTTTCAGAAGGGAAGAAGAAGAAACGCTCAGCGGCTTAATGTAGGTCACTGGAAACGAAGATTCGAATGTTGCTGGAATAATAATGTTATTTTTTTCCTGCGAAATCTTTTATATCTTGTCCAATATCTTAATATCTTGTCCATATCATCCATATGCACGTGCGCAATGGATGCACCTCCACACTTGTGAGATGTAATGAATGCAAAATTTAACTGGGAAAGAAGTCGTGAGAACTTTTCCATATTATTTCCATAAAATCTTTTATCGTCAACACTGGATGTGTTCGGATCGCTTGTGGCGTTTTAGGGAATCGTAGCGCCGTTGGTTCATGCCATCCCGCCTCATCGCTTCTCAAATCATCCCTCAAGTCTACGACTGCCAGGGTGGGAAACCACCAGAGACCTCCCACTATGATATCATGAGAACCTTTATTTAACCAGAATATACCCATTGAGATTTAAATCTCTTTTCCAAGAGCGATCTGTCCAAGAATGACAGTAGTACAGCAGTTTTATACAGTAAACACACACACACTATGGAACAAGCTCCCGCTAACTATCAAATCTGCAAACACTCTACAGACTTTTAAGTTCTAAGGTGCTCAAAACTCACTTACATCAGTCCGGGCTGCACCCCCGATGTAACTATTGGTTTGTAATCATCATATCATTACAAACACATCAGCTCAAAAGTGCAATTACAAATCAATAGTCTGTTTTTATAGCGTTTCACCATGCTTTTAAATTCATTAAGAGTGACTAGATCCTGGAGTTTAAGTTTGGTAAGAGTGACTAGATCCTGGAGTTTAAATTCATTGAGAGTGATTAGATCCTGGAGTTTAAATTCATTAAGAGTAACTAGATCCTGGAGTTTAAGTTCATTAAGAGTGACTATATCCTGGAGTTTAAGTTCATTAAGAGTGATTAGATCCTGGAGTTTAAATTCATTAAGAGTAACTAGATCCTGGAGTTTAAGTTCATTAAGAGTGACTAGATCCTGGAGTTTAAGTTAATTTAAGAGTGACTAGATCGACTTTAAGTTCATAGTGACTAGATCCTGGAGTTTAAGTTCATTTAAGAGTGATTAGATGGACTTTAAGTTCATAGTGACTAGATACTGGAGTTTAAATTCATTAAGAGTGACTAGATCCTGGAGTTTACATTTATTTTGTAGACTACTCCATGCAGATGGTGCAGAAAACATAAAGGCCTTCTTTCCTAATTCAGTCTGGACTCTAGGAACAAGTCATACATATAGTCCATATTTTCATATTGTGAAGTCTGCGCCTCTGTGATGCCTTAAAGGGATATTTCACAATCAGCAGTCTTGCCACTATCTATGTCATCTAAGTCATTTACAAGTGAGCTAGCGACCATCAATCATCCGCTGTCAACACCGCCATTCCTCCCAGGTGTCAGACTCCTCATTCACTTCCATTAACACATTCTCTGCCACGCTTATATCCATCAATGTTTGATCTCTGCCACCACTTTAAGTCTATGGAGATGTTCACCTTCTTTGCAGGGCTATAACTTTTTAAATCGTATTGCTAAATTGAAATTACTATGGCCCATTCAACATCGATTATCTATCGTTCAGGATGTAGGAACGTTTAACTTTTTCATTCACACATTCATACGAAAATAGCGTCTAGAGTGTAAATATGTTTTTATCATTTTCTGCAGTATTTCCCAGAACGTGAGATATAATAATAATAATAATAATAATTTAGGACCTGCTCCGAGGTCACCATTTGGCACACATGCGAACCATGCATACAATGCGTATCTGCGATTAACCCATCCCGTCGTCCTTCCCCCCCAAGGGCAGCCGGGAGCAGACAGGCGCCACGTGAGCCGCGCCAGGGGACCAATCCAAGTGCTCCTGTCCGTCTTCGTCAAGGACGCCACAGCGTTAGCGATCTTGTTGTTGTGCATGTTTTTCCATTGGGTTTATCTTATCGGGGGGGGAAACCCTTGCGAGCACGGGGAGAACATGCAAACTCCACACAGAAAGGCCTGGGAGATACCCCACCTGGGTAACTGGCATCATGGAAACCTGGTCCCCAAGCGGGATTCGAACCCTGGACCTTCTTGCTGTGAGGCGACAGTGTTAACCACTACACCACCGTGCCGCGGTAAGATCTTATCTTATATAAGATAAGATAAGATATTCCTTTATTGATCCCCTTGGGGAAATTCAGGCATCATAGCAGCATGGGGGGGGGGAGGGGGGGGGGGGGGGGTACAGGTAGTAAAACAACACAGTATACAGGTAGTAAAAAACAACACAGGCAGTGTAAACAATTTGATCAATATGGTCAATATAATTTACTATCTGACTAGCTGAGGAATATTCACATTATTCACAGTGTCACATAAGGTGCAGTATGCATGAGGTAGTGTTATAATTTACTATCTACTGAGTATACATTATTCACAGTATCACGGTATCCACTGAAATATACATTATTCACAGTATCCCAGTATCCACATAGGGTGCAGTAAGCCTAAGGTAGTGTAGGTTGTCCTCCTTGGGTTCCTATAAGTCCCAGGTCAATGTCTGGTAGCAGTCGCTGTCGCTGCCCCCTGTTGTGGAGCCTGGAGGCTGCTAGTCGCTGCCCACTGTTGTGGAGCCTGATGGCCGCTGGTATGAAGGACTGTCCGAGGCGGTTAGTTGAGTGTCGGGGGGGAATGAGTCTGTGGCTGAACGAGCTTCTCATCTTGACTAGCTCATCGTAGAGGGGGTGGTAGGGGTTCTCCATGATGGCAGCCAGCTTCCTTATCATCCCCCTCTCTGCCATCACCTCAAGTCTAGGTAGCTCGACTCCCACCACGGAGCTAGCCTTCCTCACCAGCTTGTTGAGCTTGTTGGTGTCCCTTGAGTTGATGTAGCCTCCCCAGCATGCCACAGCATAGAAGAGGATGCTGGCCACAACAGACTGGTAAAAAGACTGCAGCAGTCTGTTGCACACATTGAAGGACCTGAGTCTCCTCAGGAAGAACAGCCTGCTCTGTCCCTTCCTGTAGAGGGCCTCTGTGTTGTCCGACCAGTCCAGTTTATTGTCCAGGTGTACCCCAAGGAACTTGTATGAGTCCACCATCTCCACATCCACCCCTCGGATGGAGATGGGAATCGGGGGGGGCCTCTTCTTGCCCCTCCGGAAGTCCACCACCAGCTCCTTGGTCTTACTGGTGTTGAGTTGGAGGTGGTTGCTGTCGCTCCACCCCACGAAGCTCTCCACCAGGGCTCTGTACTCCTCCTCATCATCGTCGGTGATGTAGCTTACGATGGAGGAGTCGTCTGAGAACTTCTGCAGGTGGCACCCGCTTGAGTTGCGGCAGAAGTCTGAGGTGTAGAGGGTGAAGAGGAAGGGTGACAGCACAGTTCCTTGGGGGGCGCCGGTGTTGCTCACCAGTACGTCAGACTGACTGTCCTTTAGTCTCACGTACTGTGGCCTCTCAGTGAGATAGTCCTTGATCCAGGCCACCAAGCCGTGCTCCAGCTGCATCGCGGAGAGCTTCTCCGCTAGCAGTGATGGCTGGATGGTGTTGAAGGCGCTGGAGAAATCAAAGAACATAATCCTCACTGAGCTGCGCGGCTTCTCCAGGTGCATGTACGCTCTGTGGAGCATGTAGATGATGGCATCCTCCACCCCGATGTTTGCCTGGTATGCAAACTGCAGGGGGTCGAGGGAGTCACGCACCAGGGGCTTGAGGTGTTGCAGGACCAGTCTCTCAAACGTCTTCATGACGTGTGACGTCAGAGCGACTGGCCTGTAGTCGTTGAGGGTGCTGGGACGTCCCTTCTTGGGCACCGGGACAATGCAGGAGGTCTTCCAGAGCTGGGGCACCCTCTCCAGCCTCAGGGAGAGGTTGAAAAGATAGGCACAAATGCATATATTAGATCATCAAATGCAGTTTGATACCGATCTACGCTATATTAAAAATTTCAACTGTACATGGTCCTAAACGTTATGACTGATCATGCGCGGGTGAACGGAGGGGGGGGGGGGGGGGGGGGTCGTTTATAATTCCGTGATAGTCGTTAAATGCTTCATGTAGTATGGGTGATATATAGATCAGAGCAGTTTGTATGGTTAATAATAAAGAAAAATGCTGAAACTCACAGGCAGCTTCCTCGTAGCGTTGGGCGATGAGAGTGGAGCAAACAGATCCCAGTTATGTGATGTGGATCGAGGCGATCCAGTTCCGGTTTGTATAATACTAATATATGCCCAAATCATGTGGATTATTGAGTTATGGCAACGATCCATATCCACGGTGTGTGTCTTGAGTCCTGCGACGATAAACGAGTGGCCGGACGGAATTAGGGGACGGACCGAGCTGCAACGGGCATTTCCGGTTTGGCAACTCGCCGATCAGCCACCAGGTGGCAGTATTGAAGCATTGCAGAGTTGTGCTGAGTCCCGCAGCATCTGACAAGGCTCCGTGAGTGAAATATGAATACCATGGCGAAAATATGAAATATGATCAGAATAACGTTGTACGCCGTGATGTGGCAGAATTCGCATGAACTTGAAACCCGTCTTAAGCCGTTTCCGGCGGAGAAAGTGTTAATTTGGGGAACCTAGTCTAAATATAATACTTCTGAATTATAAACAAAGAATACAGCAATATTATTCGGTGTAATATATTTCAGAGGTACTGTACTTGTGTTGTTGAGCTAATGTTGCCATTTTCAAATTACGAGTATAGGAACTATTTCTTACTTGAGGTGTAGTTTTGACTTCTCAACTTCTCACAGAATATTTAGAATCTTTCTTCCAGCAAGGCATCATGTAACCATGGTAACCCCCCCCCCCCTCCCCCCATGTACATTCCATGCACAGCACACTCAAACCTACAACAAATTGACCGGATCTGCTTTTAATTTTAAAATGTCAAAACAAACACGTACCTTTGACTCAGAATGGTCTACTTAATTGAAATCTCTGTGGTTTGTTTATACTTAAGCAGTATGATATTTATTTTTGGTATTCATATTTCACAAAATTAATGGGAGTTAATGAGGAGCCTGACACCTGGGAGGAATGGCAGCGGACAACATGGACAGCAGTGGTTACTAGTTTACTTGTAGATTGTAGCGGTGGTCAGCCCAATATAATCAAATATAAAAAAAAATGCAATTATGGTAAATAAAAAAACAGACAAAAAATAAACATAAAATAAAGCTCTCATCTACCGGTTAGCTCAGGAGTAATCTTCACAAAAGAAATTTGCTTGTGATAATGTAACTGAAGAAGAGGCAGGTAATAATAGTTTAGTTTAAATTATATATACCGTTTTCAACTCATCAAAATAAATCACAGTTCAATAATGAAAATCAATCAATTACCCATGGGATAAATCAATGAAACAAAACACAGCAAAACAGATAAATAAATCACAGACCCTTAACCATCAGTAATGTTAATAAATTAAATCAAATAAATCACAACTGCAAAACAGCAATAAACTAAACAAAAACAGTCCAGATTGTGTGTGTTCAGTGAGTGAGTGTGAGCTGAGGGGCTACAGTACATGTCAATTCGACTGCTTGTCTTAAAGGGACAGTACCAATAGGCCACTACAGACTTCAGATAGAGGTAAGAATAATAATAATAATAATAATAATAATAATAATAATAATAATAATAATAATAATAATACTTTATTTGTATAGCACCTTTCATACAAACATTGCAGCTCAAAGTGCTTCACAGCAGTAAAAGAAAAAGGCAGGTATAAAATGAGCAATGCATAAAGTGCAGACATATGAATCATAATTGGCTACAGACATATAAAGTGAGCATTAAAAAAAGATTAAAAAGATAGCAGCAAGGTAAGGCAAATCACAGTTTTTAAAGACAGGCATACAATGAGCACATAAAGTGCAGACATATACAATCACAGTTTTTCACATTAGGATCTAACATCCCAACCTTGTTTATGGTTTTATTCAGCTTTAAGTAGACAATAATAAAAAGAGTCAAATAGAATAGACAGAGTAAAATGTATGTTGCTTTAGGACTCTAAAACATTTATTTAGTTGCTTTAGTGATCTATTGATCACGGGACTCGTAACCACTATTATGTTGCTTTAGGACTCTAAACCATTTATTTAGTTGCTTTAGGACTTAAAAAATATAGAATGCAGATTTGTGACATGTTCTACTAAAGTGAAATATGTCTTTAAACAGCACACAGTCCAGCAGGTCGGCCTTTAGTGTCTTGAGGTTGACAATCCACGTTTCACAAGCACAGGGTTAGAAATTCAGGCCGTCCAAAAGTCAAGTTTACAGGCGTTTCAAGCAGTGGTTTCAGGGCCGCTCAGAGCGCAGCGGCAGCCAGGTCGTCTCGGCAGTGAGACTAGATCGGCGAGTCAATATTCCACACGTGGGTCTCACAAACTCCGCGAGGCACGCTGCGGTCACGTGACACACCCGGATGCCTGTTATTTTTCTACAACAGAGTTCGGCGATTTGCGAATCTGATTGGCCAGTGTCATTTTTGGTCATGTGACATGTACGCCCAATCGTGGGACCGCAAGTTTCTACACTGGTTAGGCTTAGGCGCTCGTTCGAAGTCGGTTAAGGTTAGAGTTTGTCTTAGAGCATGGCGATAGAACGCCTGCCCTGATTCCGACGGTTAAGCTTAGGCACTCTTTCGAAGTTGGTTAAGGTTAGAGTTTGTCTTAGAGCATGGCGATAGAACGCCAGGTGCTTTGCAGGCTGTTCGACGCGGAAACTTCACGTCAGTGGCCAATCAGATTCGCAAATCGCCGAACTCCATTGTAGAAAATATAGACGCCACCCGGATAGCGATTACCGTAACTCTCAGACCAAATTGACAGTTATAAACCGTGAATGGGGTGAACGGTGGCAATGTGTGGAATAGACGCGGAGGAGCAGAAATTGGGTGCCGGTACTGTAATGGATGCCGTCGTTATCGTTAAATACCGTATATACCGTGACACCGTAACACCGCCAGACCCTCACATCTACAGTCCGTGTGATTGATGTTCAACTGAGGTTTCTTTGGTCAGCGGTGAAGCCAGGGAGAACTATTCCCTGATGTCACACAGTCTTTCATTGGCTGTTGGAGACTGTTCCTCTGCCAGTCAGCTCTCCTTCGAAACCACACATATTAAAACACACACACACACACACACGCACGCACACACACGCACGCACACGCACACACACACACACACGCCCCTCTTACCCACATACACACTCCTCACTGCCAAGCCTTGACATTACCCTGTATTTTTCCTTACTAGTAGCAGCAGCAGCAGTAACATTCACAGAGACAGAGATGATAAGACGAGGTGAGAATTAGACAGGAGACAGGAGACACAGGGGACACAGTGGACACAGGGGACACAGGGGACACAGGGGAGACAGGAGACACAGGGGAGACAGGAGACACAGGGGAGACAGGGGAGACAGTGGACACAGGGGAGACAGGGGACACAGGGGAGACAGGAGACACAGGGGAGACAGTGGAGACAGTGGAGACAGGGGACACAGGGGAGACAGGGGACACAGGAGACACAGGAGACACAGTGGACACAGGGGAGACAGTAGAGACAGTGGAGACAGGAGACACAGGGGAGACAGGGGACACAGGAGACACAGGGGACACAGGGGAGACAGTGGAGACAGTGGAGACAGGAGACACAGGGGAGACAGGGGACACAGGGGAGACAGGAGACACAGTGGAGACAGGGGACACAGGGGACACAGGGGAGACAGGGGACACAGGAGACACAGGAGACACAGGGGACACAGGGGAGACAGGGGAGACAGTGGAGACAGTGGAGACTGGAGACACAGGGGAGACAGGGGAGACAGGGGAGACAGGGGACACAGGGGAGACAGGAGAGACAGGGGAGACAGGAGACACAGGAGACACAGGGGACACAGGGGAGACAGTGGAGACAGTGGAGACAGTGGAGACAGTGGAGACAGGGGACACAGGGGAGACAGGAGACACAGGGGACACAGGGGACACAGGAGACACAGTGGAGACAGGGGAGACAGGAGACACAGGGGACACAGGGGAGACAGGGGAGACAGTGGAGACAGGAGACACAGGGGAGACTGGGGAGACAGGAGACACAGGGGACACAGGGGACACAGGAGACACAGTGGAGACAGTGGAGACAGGAGACACAGGGGAGACAGGGGAGACAGGAGACACAGGGGACACAGGGGAGACAGTGGAGACAGGAGACACAGGGGAGACAGGGGACACAGGGGAGACAGGGGAGACAGGAGACACAGTGGAGACAGGAGACACAGGGGAGACAGGGGACACAGGGGACACAGGGGAGACAGGGGACACAGGGGAGACAGGAGACACAGGGGACACAGGGGAGACAGTGGAGACACAGGGGAGACAGGGGAGACAGGAGACACAGTGGAGACAGGGGACACAGTGGACACAGGGGACACAGGAGACACAGGGGAGACAGGGGAGACAGGGGAGACAGGAGACACAGGAGACACAGGGGAGACAGGAGACACAGGGGAGACAGTGGAGACAGGAGACACAGGGGAGACAGGGGAGACAGGAGACACAGTGGAGACAGGGGAGACAGGAGACACAGGAGACACAGGGGAGACAGGGGACACATGGGAGACAGGAGACACAGGGGAGACAGGAGACACAGGGGAGACAGTGGAGACAGGAGACACAGGGGAGACAGGGGACACAGGAGACACAGGGGAGACAGGGGAGACAGGAGACACAGGAGACACAGGGGAGACATGAGACACAGGAGACACAGGGGAGACACAGGGGACACAGGGGAGACAGGAGACACAGGGGAGACAGGGGACACAGTGGACACAGGGGACACAGGAGACACAGGGGAGACAGGGGAGACAGGGGAGACAGGGGAGACAGGAGACACAGGGGAGACAGGAGACACAGGGGAGACAGGAGACACAGTGGAGACAGGAGACACAGGGGAGACAGGGGAGACAGGAGACACAGGGGAGACAGGGGAGACAGTGGAGACAGGAGACACAGGGGAGACAGGGGACACAGTGGACACAGGGGACACAGGAGACACAGGGGAGACAGGGGAGACAGGGGAGACAGGAGACACAGGGGAGACAGTGGAGACAGGGGAGACAGGGGACACAGGAGACACAGGGGAGACAGTGGAGACAGGGGAGACAGGAGACACAGTGGAGACAGGAGACACAGGGGAGACAGGGGACACAGGAGACACAGGGGAGACAGTGGAGACACAGGGGAGACAGGGGAGACAGGGGAGACAGGGGAGACAGGAGACACAGGGGAGACAGGAGACACAGGGGAGACAGGGGAGACAGGGGAGACAGTGGAGACACAGGGGAGACAGGGGACACAGTGGAGACAGGGGAG
>NC_140165.1:35788546-35796046 GCF_963971535.1 Notolepis coatsorum | reverse complement strand
AGACTGTCCTCCACTAAAGACATACTGTCCTTATAGACTGTCCTCCTGCACTAAAGACATACTGTCCTTATAGACTGTCCTCCTCCACTAAAGACATACTGTCCTTATAGACTGTCCTCCACTAAAGACATACTGTCCTTATAGACTGTCCTCCTGCACTAAAGACATACTGTTCTTATAGACTGTCCTCCACTAAAGACATACTGTCCTTACAGACTGTCCTCCTCCACTAAAGACATACTGTCCTTACAGACTGTCCTCCTGCACTAAAGACATACTGTCCTTATAGACTGTCCTCCTCCACTAAAGACATACTGTCCTTACAGACTGTCCTCCACTAAAGACATACTGTCCTTACAGACTGTCCTCCTCCACTAAAGACATACTGTCCTTACAGACTGTCCTCCACTAAAGACATACTGTCCTTACAGACTGTCCTCCACTAAAGACATACTGTCCTTATAGACTGTCCTCCACTAAAGACATACTGTCCTTACAGACTGTCCTCCACTAAAGACATACTGTCCTTATAGACTGTCCTCCTCCACTAAAGACATACTGTCCTTATAGACTGTCCTCCACTAAAGACATACTGTCCTTATAGACTGTCCTCCACTAAAGACATACTGTCCTTATAGACTGTCCTCCACTAAAGACATACTGTCCTTATAGACTGTCCTCCACTAAAGACATACTGTCCTTACAGACTGTCCTCCACTAAAGACATACTGTCCTTATAGACTGTCCTCCACTAAAGACATACTGTCCTTATAGACGGTCCTCCACTAAAGACATACTGTCCTTACAGACTGTCCTCCACTAAAGACATACTGTCCTTATAGACTGTCCTCCACTAAAGACATACTGTCCTTATAGACTGTCCTCCACTAAAGACATACTGTCCTTATAGACTGTCATGTCCTCCACTAAAGACATACTGTCCTTATAGACTGTCCTCCACTAAAGACATACTGTCCTTATAGACTGTCCTCCACTAAAGACATACTGTTCTTATAGACTGTCCTCCACTAAAGACATACTGTCCTTATGCTTAGAATTTAATTTGCCTAGAATATTTCAGGGAATAACTCAGTCATTATGAACCCCCCCCCCCCCCCTCCCCACCCCCCATTTAAAATCAACTAATCAACCAACTTATTCCAATGTAATCACTCGCTGACAGACAGCCATAATTGACAAAGACGGCTTTTTAGACGTCTAGATTTGTTTTGTATTGATGTCATTCTTGGGTGGACATGCTGATTACTTGCATTGATTTGTCTGCTTTCCCATTGGGTAAAATAAAAGAAACATTAAAAAAATTGCATTGTAATAATTTAGATAAGGAACGTGACTTTATCCTGACCACCGTCACATAATATATTCCATTGGCAATGAGCATTTTCCTATAGCCCCAGCCAGCTTTGTTTGCCTGCATGTGTCTATTTGTGTGTGTGTGTGTGTGTGTGTGTGTGTGTGTGTGTGTGTGTGTGTGTGTGTGTGTGTGTGTGTGTGTGTGTGTGTGTGTGTGTGTGTGTGTGTGTGTGTGTGTGCATGTGGTTGTGTTGTATACCAGTATGTATACCATTGACTAATTGACTTTACTCAACCCCCGCCAGCATTGTATGCATAGTGTGTATGTGTGCGATTTAGTATGATCTCCGACCACTCTGTGTCGACCTGCAGCTAGTGCAGAGAACGCTGCTGCACTCCTCTTGACCGGCACAAATAAGTGTGAACACATCAAACCAGTGCTGGCTTCCCTGCACTGGCTCCCTGTTCGCTTCAGGATTGATTTAAAAATTGGGATGTTTGTATTCAATGCATTGACCGGTAATGTGCTATATAAATAAAGTTGACCTTGACCTTGTAACTGTCTTAGCTGATTTTCTATTGTTTATTCTTATTTATTGTGCCTATACTGTATGTATGACATTGCTGATCAACTATGTCTTGTTTTGTAAGCTTGTCGTTGCTGTAAATGTGGATAACCTCATTGTCTTACAAGAAGCGTACTGTATGTGGTCATGGCTTTGTGTGTGAATGTGTGTGTGTGTGTGTGTGTGTGTGTGTGTTTGTGTGTGTGTTTGATTGTATGTATTCATCTGTACATGTGCACTTGTCTATGAACTGTACTGTATGTGTGTGAGTGAGTGAGTGCATTCATGTGTCTACCGTATTTGTGTACCGGAAATGCTATTTTAGTTGTGTGTCCGTAGGTGTGTGTGTGTGTGTGTGTGTGTGTGTGTGTGTGTGTGTGTGTGTGTGTGTGTGTGTGTGTGTGTGTGTGTGTGTGTGTGTGTGTGTGTGTGTGTGTGTGTGTGTGTGTGTGTGTGTGTGTGTGTGTGTGTGTGTGTGTGTGTGTGTGTGTGTGTGTGTGTGTGTGTGTGTGTGTGTGTGTGTGTACATGTACGCAATCGCGTGTGTTTGCCCCAAACACCAGGTGTTCCAGCTGGTTTAGTCTCTCAGTGGTGGCCTGGCCCTGACCGGTCCCCGTGTGCTTTTCCATTGATGACAGCCAATCTCTGAAGCCTGTATACTGTAGCTTAATGGGCCCTGGGCCCCCAGTGGCAGAGCCATAGACAATGCAACACTATAATACCGCTCCTGTATGGGGCCTATACACTGGGGAGAGGTGCTCGCTTTGAGTCGAATGGGTTCTGCTCTTTTTTTTTCACTCTCTGTCACATGTCAGTAACCCCTCTTCCCTCTATCCCTGTCTGCTCTGATTCATGATCACTTTCTCTCTTTTCTGTATCTTTCTCCAATGTCACTGTCTATCTATTCCCCTGTCTCTCTCTCCCACTTTTTATTTTTTTCATCCCTCCTCCCATTTTTTCTATCTATCTCTGCTTCTCCCACCTCTCAATTCTCTCTACCCCTCTTTCTTTCTCTCTCTCTCTCTCTCTCTCTCTCTCTCTCTCTCTCTCTCTCTCTCTCTCTCTCTCTCTCTCTCTCTCTCTCTCTCTCTCTCTCTCTCTCTCTCTCTCTCTATTTCTCTCTCTCTCCCTCCATCCCTCTCTCTCTGCCCCCCCCCCCTTCTCTCTCTCATCCTAAACAAAAGATCACCTGCCCGGCTATATGCCATGTCACAGGGTTGACACCTTAGGGAGTACTATGGCCTGCAGCGCTCTCTCTCTCTCTCTCTCTCTCTCTCTCTCTCTCTCTCTCTCTCTCTCTCTCTCTCTCTCTCTCCCTTTTCTCTCCCTCAACTCATGCGTCATGGGTTCCTATTGTTTTCTCCCATAATGCACTGCGGGCCAATTTCACCCACCTGATCCACCTGACGTGCCTTAGTTTAGCCTATTTTTGAACTATTTCAACTGATGCCTTGAGCGTTGTGTGACTTTAATACCACTGTTGTTTGTGTGTGTGCGTGTGTGTATGTATGTGTATATATATATATATATTAGGGGTATACCCCTAATTCTCCCAGTATTTCTTTTATCTCCACCCCCGCCTACTGGCGCACGTCCAAAGAAAAATAACAGCATTTCAAAGAAGACACAGTGTAGCTGCTAGCTTATTGGTAGCCTGCATTACTTTTAGAGCAGCCCAATTTTGCTTAAAATATGTAAATAAAGTACTAATTGACCACAGGAAAATTTTTACATATTGTACGTTATGTTATAGCCATAATTAGTATATTTACGTACAGTATTTTATCAAAAATATACAATGTGTACATATTACAAATAATATTACATAATGGCTAAACAGGAAGTGACAGGGTTTATAGGAAATGTGGTCTTATTTTATTGAGAATTACATTTGTTTCAGTAATGGTTTCATTTGTTTCCTGTAATTATACCCAGGTATCACAACCAATCTGAACAATGATATATTTAGTTGAAAATTATCTGTACTTGTCACACTAACCATATATTTTTAAAGAAGAATTTGAACATGTAAATGACCGTTGTTGTCGGGTCATAAAACCAATGATCTATTGATCATCATTAGTCTAACAATGGCGTAGCCGTCAGTGCTTGGAAAAAGAAAAGAAGCGTGACACCCCTAATATATACAGTGTGTGTGTGTGTGCGTGTGTGTGTGTGTGTGCGTGTGTGTACTGTATGTACACGGCTGCCTGCATGTTTGTTTCACTGTGTGTACTTACCCATTGTATGCATGTTTGGGTAGGTTTGTGTTTATTTTGAGCCTGTGTGTGCACTTTAGTGTGTGTGTTGACAGTGCCCCCCCCCCCCCCCCCCACACACACACACACACACACACACACACACACACACACACACCCCCCCAATGTCAAGCCAGCCAGGTCTGTACTGTTTGCCTGGTGTTACAGGCCTGATCTCACCTGACATGTGTCGTAGAGTAAAATGGTTCCATTGATTATTTTCCTTGCGGTCAGAGACGAGGCAGAGTGCCCTTCATTCACCGCAGCATCCACCCAGTTCGGTCACATATAAAAAAAAAAATAAAAAAAAATTAAAACTAAGCAACGGAATGGATGTATATAACCAGAGTAAAAAGAAGCCTGGAGATCTGGCTAGCCTCAAGCCGCTCGGAGCCGCGGCGCTCCGCATCATAATAAGGTGTTCTCTCCCGGGGAGCTGATGCTCTCTGACACGGCTAATGTCCTCTGTCAGAAGCGGTTGGGGCTGAGGTTAGCCTCGTCTCCGCTGCGGCGTGCGGGAGGGACGGCGGCCGAAGAAGTGCCTCGTATGTACACTCCACCGCCCCGTCGTCCGCCCGCCGGCTGCGTCACGCCAGTCGTCGGGCAGGAAGCACTGACCGCCATGCTCCTCCCGCTGTTTTCCGCGGAAGCGCTGATCAGACGATTTTCTTTCTTTCTTTGTCTTTACTCGCGCCGTCCTGAAGGGGATGTGGAAGACGGCGCCTTTTTTATTTTTTTTATTTACCCTGCGTTCCCAAAGTAGGTCGTCTCGGTTTTGGAGCAGCATTGTTGCAATCGGAACAGTGGGTTTGTTTCTAATGCAGATGGTTACCGTCTGTAGTGTGGTAGTGAACGGGTTAAGCTTCCGCAGTGTGGTCGTGAAAAGGGTTAACCCTTAGTCGTGTGACAGTGAAAGGGTTAACCTTCTGTATTGTCGCAGTGAAAGGGTTAACCCATTGGTAGTGTGTGGTAGAGGAAGGGTTAAAAGCGTATCCTCTCGTCTGTCGTCGTTGTTGGCGGTGAAATTGCCTCAGAGGCCTAACGTCTAAAGAGAGCTATTACTGTACCAGCCTTTGAATGGAAGGTATTCCACGGCGAACCGTCATACGGTGGTATTGTATTGACGGAGTGGCTCGTCTAAGGCAGATCCAATTATATTGCCGCCACTTGACACTATAGCGAGGGATTTTCCATATAAAACGATTGTCATACTATACTACATCCCCGGGTCCTCTTCTTCATTACAAGGCGCGGGGGCTATTCATACAAACGACGTGCGAAACGGCGATCAATATGATCTAAATGTAGTAACGTTTGTCCGCGCGAGTCAATCGGAGTGGCCCGGAACCGCCGCGCACCCATTCAGGCTATTGAGTCTTAGTCACTTTCTAAAGAGGTAATATTATCTGAATGCCATTTGCGAGTCCGTAACTCAACTTTATGGCGATACGCCTGTGGCACCCCCAACGATTTTTTCCCTCCCCCAATTCCCCTCGCAGACCAGACATCAATGTAATGATGGTTTTATGAGGCGAGTCGGGGCCCACGCTATAGCGCCCCCCGCCATAGCCCTAAGCCTCAGGTGAAGGGGTCTGAATGAGAGATGCGTCGCTCCGGACCTCTTGACCCTCGGGGGCCGATTGTCCGCGGTGTCAGTGGTCAACGACTTGCCTTTGTGTGGGTGGGCCGGCGGTGGTCAACGGGAGGGGTGGTGACGGTGGGGGGGGGGGCTATTGTCCGGGGCCGTGGCAGCCAGCGGGGCCATCGAGCTGCGTTCGAGCCTCCATCTGGCGAGCAGCTGGAGGCGCATGGACGGTACGGGGAAGCCTCTGGGTGGGCCGGGAGAGAGGGAGAGCCAGGGGGGGATTTGGGCACGCGGGAAGGAATGTAGTGTAAACAAGATTCCTGTTATCATTTCATTATATCCCTTTCCCCCCTCAGGATTATTGTTATTTGACGTGAATTCTCACGGAGGTGCGTGCCGGGCCTCGGGGGGCGCGGGCGGTTTGTGAGAGAATCGGCGATCGATCGCACGCGCTCTGTGTGTCACGTATCCATTCCCGCCCCCCTCGTCTTCTCCTCCAGCGTGTTATATTAGTTATTGCTGAAGTGTGGAGGAATATAGCAGTACAATGTCTGACGGAAACCCTCATTCCGAAAAACAAACGCAACCTTTATTTTGGGAGCATTTCCTGGTTGTATTTAGTAGCTCCCACCCCCCCCTCCTTACCGCATTACCAGGAAGACTAAAGGACTCTTATCCGAGTCGAGCCGGCTGAATTAGTGCATTATTGAGCCTCTCTCTCTCTCTCTCTCTCTCTCTCTCTCTCTCTCTCTCTCTCTCTCTCTCTCTCTCTCTCTGACCCACTTCCCTCACACCGCATGCCGTGATTCCAGCATGGGGTCTGTGTGCAGAAGACGAGAGAGCCCTGGAAAGCATTGAGACGGTCTCAGCGGACACGGTTCTTCACTCTAAACGGGAGCTCTTACGCATCGTCGCAGCTCACAGCTGGAGAGCGGGCCGGAGCGGGTCCCACAACGGAAGCTCATCCCTCGCTTTCTCTCTTGTCAGGCCCACCCCGTTAGTTAAGAGGACCGCAGAGATCCAGGGCCGGGGTCCTGTTGCATTCGGGGGGTGGATTAGCGCTTTGTGTTCATGTCCTTTCGTTTCCAATTACAGTGCGTTCATTATGGCCTCGTTAGGCAAGGGTGTAGGTTTGGTTTCCACATTGGGGGGGGGGACACTTTAAGTGAGGGATCTGGAGGTTCTCCCCTTGGACAATTTGAGCGTCAAACACTTAATTTCCTGCATTCTGGTAGGGGTGTCTGAAATTGTTATATAGTTACAGGTAAGAAGGATATATACATGTTTTGACCGCCTTCTTCTTTTTACCTATTTTGGGGAGGGGGTTGTCTTTTCATATTAACTATATTATTTGAGGGGGTCATGTCCCTGCAACGCCCCCTAAACCTACGCCTATGTCGTTAGCTATTCACGTTTCAAGTGTCTGAGCCACCACCAGGTACCGGTGCCAACTTTCTAAAGCTGCATTGTACATAATGTTGGAATACTGTGCTCTTTATTCCCGTGGTTGGAAGAGAGTTGGAAGTGTTTCCCATACATGTCGTGTGTTTATCTACCTTTATTTATCCAGGGTAGGTTCGCTGAGCACGGATGCTCTTTTTCAGCAAGTATTAGTGCCTGCTCAAAGGCAATTCTCACGGTTGGTATTGAGGGATGGGAGAGACTTACTCGTTCTGTTTTCCTGCCGGTCTGGGGGATTGAACCAGCAACCTTCTGGTCACAAGCCCCCTTCTCTAACCTTTAGTCCACCACTGCCCCTATTTGTTGGGCCCGCCAC
>NC_140165.1:35764716-35783346 GCF_963971535.1 Notolepis coatsorum | reverse complement strand
TGGCATTTAAATAGTCATGGGGGTGACTGCCCAAAAGGAAAAAAAGCCAACCCAAAAGGACATCTAAAAATTACTACTGTGTCAGACAACGATGGACTGAAATCCACAGGTGGTAAAGACTTAGAGCGCTTGTATGTGTTAGTGTATGTGTACATGTACTGTATGTGTGAGTGTATGTGTACATGTACCATGTGTATGTGTATGTGTGAATGTATGTGTGAGTGTATGTGTACATACACTGTATGTGTGTGAGTGTATGTGTACATGTACTATGTGTGAGTGTATAGGTAATGTATGTGTGAGTGTATGTGTACATGTATGTGTGAATGTATGTGTGAGTGTATATGTACATGTTTGTATGAGTGTATGTGTACATGTAATGTATGTGTGAATGTATGTGTGAGTGTATGTGTACATGTACATGTATGTGTGAGTGTATGTGGACATGTGTGAGTGTATGTGTGCATGTATGTGTAAGTGTGTGCAATTTCCGTGTCACCCATGTGCGGTGTCTTAATTACCCCCCTCCCTCGCCCCTTCCTGTCACTTCGCCTCTCGCTCCTCAGTATCCGACGTTCCCCACTTTCTCCTCCCCCCCCTTCTCCCTCTCCTCCTTCCCTTTCTTCTCCTTCCCCCGTGTGTGCGGCGCTCTGTGTTCTCGGTGACCCCGGGATAGCGTATTAAGGCTCGGGTCAAACCGAATTACTGAGGAATGTTCCCTTCCTTCAATGGCCTGGGCCTGGCGGGGCGCAGCATGGGAGCGTTCCCCCCCTCAGTGACAGCTCGAGGAGGCTCATTTTGAGTGGTGGTGGTGGTGGTGGTGGTGGTGGTGGTGGTGGTGGTGGAGGAGACCTCCAGCTCCTGTCTCCTTCCTCACAACTTTCCCATATAACTCCCAGTGTGTCTCTCTCGCTACTGTTCATCCAGCCGGTCCCTCTCCAAGTGCACCTCACTTAAGGCGGCGTGTAGCCAAAAGCACCTGGTTTAATGAGGTGTCCGTGTGAGGCAGATACCCCGGGATTTCAACCCCCAGAACCCCCCCCCCTCTAGAAGCTTCTGTGACTGTAGGTCGTCCAGCTCAATTAAGGCTGCTTTGAATGCATTCCTCCCCTCAGCCTGCTCCACATTTGTCTTCCCCGGCAGGACAACGCAGCACGTGGGAACTCTAAAAAACAGCCGGGGGTCAACGCAGTGGCCTCCCACCCCGACAGACGACGTATACCGTGTTTTTTTCCTTTTTCTTCTTCCGACAAATGCATCAAAAAGTCTTCTAAATGATTCCGACATGTTTGCGAGCCTGCAGATTCTCATTGTGGGACAGAGAGCCAAGTCTTGAGCCGTTCTATCGTGGGACCGTGTGTCTTGTGTATCGTGTTTCATAAGATTGTAAAGTAAGTCGGAGATATATACGAACGGGGCTCTCGAATGTCCGCGCTCCTCTGCGTCGTCCCTCGGCTCTGCCTTGTTCGGTGTGGTGTCACTCAAAGGAGAAGAAAAAGAAAACGTAAAACTTAACGGGCCGAAACCATTTATAAGCAATAAAAGGCTTTTTATTTGCCGGCTATCAATGGCTTATGGGACTGCATTGGCTGTTTTGCCTGGAGACAAAGCATTACCCAGACACCCTCACTGGACTGTTAAGTGATGTCATTAGCGCCAAGCGCATTCTTGTGGTCTTTTAAATGGATGGAGTCGCTCCACGTGAGTTCACTAAGGTGAGAATGTTAGTGGCTGTTTTTCCAGTTACAGCGGCTAAATGGCCTACTGTTCGCCAAGCGGGATTTGGCACAAAAGGCAAATCTTAAGGATTATTTCTCTTTTGTTACTGTGACAGTTTCTTGGCATTGCAAGTTGCAACGATGTTGTTGTCCCTCTAGAAAAGTTCTGGTGAGATGTTTTTTTTTGTCCAACTGTCGACTTCGGGCTATTAGTGAGAAAGATAAAACCCAAGTAACCAAGGAGCGTTCGAGTTCTTTAAAAATAAATTGCCCCAAATTCGATTTTGTTTTGAAGAGACTGAATTGGGCCATAGCTCTGCGTGAAAACAATTCACGAGATGGCGATGTGATATCGTCCTACTGTAGACCTGTTCAGTGGAATTCTGTTGCTATGGGAGCAGCTTGGGTCCAAATTTATTTCATGTCAGCAACTGATATTAGCTGCAACAGGAAATAAACCAATTTAGAATGTTTATGTTGTCAAGTTTTTAAATGGACCCAAGTTTATTTAGTTTATTTCCTTTCAACTAGTGATATTACCTTTCAACTGGTGATATGTTACCAAACACTGCAACTACAATAATAATAATAATAATAATAATAATAATAATAATAATAATAATAATAATAATAATAATAATAATAATAATAATAATAATAATAACAAATAATAATAATAATAATAATAATAATAATAATAATAATAATAATAATAATAATAATAATAATAATAATAATAATAATAATAATATCTTAAATTTATATAGCGCCTTTCAGGAGACCCAAGGCACTTAACAGCTAAGGGAGGGGGACAGGGAACAACGTAACAACAAAATAATAATCAAAAGGAAAAAAAGAAAGAAAACGAAAGAAAAAAGGGGAAATCAGGCAGAGTCAATTACAAATTTGGTGAAAAGGTGGGTTTTGAGTTGGGATTTGAAGGAGTGCAGGGATGTAGCACTACGGATGTTTGGAGGGAGTGAGTTCCAGAGGGTGGGTGTGGCCACAGAGAAGGCTCTGGGACCAACAGTCTGCATGTTGGTGGTGGGGATGGAGAGGAGACCGGAGTCAGAGGACCGCAGCCTCCGGGCGGGATGTAGGGATGGAGGAGGTCCGCTAGGTACCGGGGGGCAAGGGAGTGAAGGGCTTTGTAGGTGATGAGGAGGATGTTTAAATTGATGCAGGACTTGACTGGAAGCCAGTGGAGGTGGATGAGAGTGGTGGTGATGTGGTGCCAGGACTTGGTGCAGGTGAGAACGCTGGCAGCAGAATTTTGCACATATTGTAGCCTGTTCAGGGCATTACTGGGTAGCCCTATGAGGACAGAGTTTGCGTAGTCAAGACGGGAGGTGACAAAAGCGTGGATGAGAGTCTCTGCTACGGAGTCGGGGAGAGATGGCCGGAGTCGGGAAATGTTCCTGAGATGGAAAAAAGCTGATTTGGTTATTGTTTTTATGTGGAGATGAAAGGAGAGGGTGGAGTCCAGTATGACGCCCAGGTTGCGAACTTCTCGGGAAGGGTGGATAAGGCAGCCATCCACGTCAAGGAGGAGATCTCCAACCTTCCGGAGCAGTGACTGCTTGGCCACAACCATGAGATCATACTCTTGTCATTCTAGCATTGCAACAGGAAATACACATGGACCCACTTAGAATCTTTATGTTGTCTAGTTGGAAAAGGTCTTTACTGTCCAGTGGAAATAGAATGTCATCCATAATGTGCTACACTCTACTGTCCAAGAATGATATGATGTCATCCATACTGTACTACACTCTACTGTCCAAGAGTGATATGATGTCATCCATACTGTACTACACTCTACTGTCCAAGAGTGATATGATGTCATCCATACTGTACTACACTCTACTGTCCAAGAGTGATATGATGTCATCCATACTGTACTACACTCTACTGTCCAATAGTGATATGATGTCATCCATACTGTACTACACTTCACTGTCCAATAGTGGTATGATGTCATCCATAATGTACTACACTCTACTGTCCAAGAGTGATATGATGTCATCCATACTGTACTACACTCTACTGTCCAAGAGTGGTATGATGTCATTCATACTGTACTACACTCTACTGTCCAAGAGTGATATGATGTCATCCATACTGTACTACACTTTACTGTCCAATAGTGGTATGATGTCATCCATAATGTGCTACACTCTACTGTCCAAGAGTGGTATGATGTCATCCATACTGTACTACACTCTACTGTCCAAGAGTGATATGATGTCATCCATACTGTACTACACTCTACTGTCCAAGAGTGATATGATGTCATCCATACTGTACTACACTCTACTGTCCAAGAGTGATATGATGTCATCCATACTGTACTACACTCTACTGTCCAAGAGTGATATGATGTCATCCATACTGTGCTACACTCTACTGTCCAAGAGTGATATGATGTCATCCATACTGTACTACACTCTACTGTCCAAGAGTGATATGATGTCATCCATAATGTGCTACACTCTAGAGTGATATGATGTCATCCATAATGTGCTACACTCTAGAGTGATATGATGTCATCCATAATGTGCTACACTCTAGAGTGATATGATGTCATCCATAATGTGCTACACTCTAGAGTGATATGATGTCATCCATAATGTGCTACACTCTAGAGTGATATGATGTCATCCATAATGTGCTACACTCTAGAGTGATATGATGTCATCCATACTGCGCTACACTCGGCGACAGACTTTCTCACGTGCCTCTCACAAGTTTCGGATTAGAGCCGTCACGGTTCTCGAAGCCCCCTGTGTAAACAGTCCCCCTCTCACGTTTCCAGTTTCTTTCACTCGTGTGTAGGAGAGACCCGCGGTGGACGGGGCCCGTTTATGAGGTTTTGGGATCGGAGGTGGTTTCGTATTTGAGGTTGCGCTGGGCGGGGAATGTCAACAAACTTCAGCTCCCCGCTACCTTGCTCGTAAATCAGCGGGGTAATTGTGGGAGAAAACAAGCAGATCTCATCTCTACTGGCTGCTCTCTCTCTCTCTCTCTCTCTCTCTCTCTCTCTCTCTCTCTCTCTCTCTATCTCTCTATCCCTCCCTATCTCTCTCTATCTCTCTCTCCCTTCCTATCTCTCTCTATCTCTCTCTCCCTTCCTATCTCTCTCTATCTCTCTCTCCCTCTCTCTCTCACTCTCTTGCTCGCTTTCTATATCTATATATCAATCTGTTTTTCTATCTATCTGTAGACTGTATGTCTCTCTCACATAGTCATGGGTGCAAACACACATGTAAACAAACAAACACACACACACACACACACACACACACACACACACACACACACACACACACACACACACACACACACACACACACACACACACACACACACACACAGCAGCTACTCTCCAGGGAAACAAGGGGGTGTGGGGATTATGTGTGCATGCGTGTGTATGTGCGTGTGCGTGTGTGTGTGGAGGGGACCCTTGAGTGCTCCTGCTCAGTGCACCTTTGTGTCTATTGTAGGGAGAATGGAGCCATTTGTCTGACCCTGTAAAGGGCCACACTGTTAGCCCGCTCCTCTAAAAACCATGTGTTGACAACCACACACACACACACACACACACACACACACACACACACACACACATGCACACGCACACCCTGTAGGCTATGCTCTCTACACCAGTCTCCATGAGTCAGCAGAACCTTCTAGCATTACAGTACAGTAGTTAGCGTGGGTCCCCTTCCTACCATTCAACCACTACTGTATTTCAGGTCAGGCCAGGCATTGTGTGTGTGTGTGTGTGTGTGTGTGTGTGCGCGCATGCGCGCGTGTGTGTGTGCGTGTGCGTGTGTGTGCATGTGCTTGTGTGTGTGTGCATGTGCGTGTGCGTGTGAACCAGGGTTATGGCTCAATTCCTTTTAGAAACAATCAATTCTAAATGGAAATATAATCTTTCAGTCAGTTGTTGTAGTCAATTGGTAATAGAGTCGTTTATGTTAAAGCTACAATGTGGAATTAATTAATTAATTCTCATTGGGTATATTCTAGTCGATGACTGCATGAAGCCTCTGATTGGTCGATTAGGATCAAGTCTTTGAGCTAGCAAGCTACACTCTCATTTGACGAAGAAACATATCTCTCCTATTCTATTGAGCAAGGTGCGTGTTGGGCTTGGCGCCTCCCTATAGGCCTGTGTGATTAGTTTGATAAAAATGTGCAATGATAATGTTTTCTGCCAGATGTTTCTCCTGCTAGGTCTGGCAACGTGAGACCAGATATATTCATGTTCTTGGACGACGTCGACTCGCAGATGGAAAATATGCTTCTTTCCTCTTCAAACTGTGTTTGGCTGCCATAACTCATAAGTACCGGTTTGTTTTACTCCAGTGTATCATTTACAATATTTAAAAACGTAAACAAACCAATTAGAGAGTGCTGGTTATCGTGAAGTCCAAACAGATTAAACCCTCTGCTCAGGACGCATCCATTTAGGAAGAACCACAGACAGCAACGTGGACTACGGACCCATTTACCTCAGCGATGCATCTTCTTTATCTCACTAGTGTGTCGCATAACAAAAGATGAACAACACGTATCGCAAGAGTGCTTCTTCACTTCTTGTAAACAAAAACCCTGCCCCCCCCCCACCCAGGTGTAATTGCAAAACTCCTGTTCAGCCGAATGGCTATGTGTTAGCAAGCTAGTTAACTGAGAAATGTGTAAACATAATACTGTAGGCCAGTGGCCACCAACCTTTTTAAGCCCAAGATCACCTTCTTTTTTTTTTGGTGAAGGCAAGATCTGCCTATTGAAGCGTTGAGAGAAAAAGACAGCCAAGATTGTACTTTAAACTAAATGACTTTTATTTGCCTGTATTCTAATTACATGCAATGCTTTGGTCCAACATTAAAACGTCAAAGTAGAACTATTATGTACTTTCTCAGTCAGTGCTAAGTGCAGTCATCTTATGCAGCATCACTTTTCACATCAAAACAAAAGTAGAACTGTAATGTGGACTTTCTCATATTATTAACATTGACAAACATATTTACAATTAGCATTTTATAAAGTAGAACTGTAATGTGTACTTTCTCAGTCAGTGCTAAGTGCAGTCAGTGCTAAGTGCAGCATCACTTTTCACATCAGAACAAAAGTAGAACTGTAATGTGGACTTTCTCAGTCAGTGCTAAGTGCAGCATCATTTTCACATCAAAACAAAAGTAGAACTGTATGTGTACTTTCTCAGTCAGTGCTAAGTGCAGCATCACTTTTCACATCAAAACAAAAGTAGAACTGTAATGTGGACTCTCAGGGTAAGAAAAAAAAAGGATTAATTTGTAATTTTCATGGAAGATCTACAGGGACAGTCTCAAAGATCGACCAGTCAATCAAGATTGACGGGTTGGTGACCACTGCTGTAGGCTATAGCTTTTTGATTTACCTTGTAATGCTTACCATGACTTACTGCACACGTTGGCATAGATAGAGGCTATTGAGTGTCAGGGTCCCACAGTTTTCCCATTCTTGCTGCTGACGCCTCACATCTTATTGCCTATATCCACTTTTCTCTTCTTAAAGGCTCAGTGTTTCTTTTCAGAAGCTTATGAAAACGTATTTCTGGGTTCTTTATCCTGTTGGCACTGCATCCCACCACGCAGTATATGTTGGGTACTTGTCTGTCATTCGCTAGCAGACCGAAATGACAAGGAGGCACCGTCACACAATACAGTGGAAGTGGATGGAATGTTCTCCGCTGTGTGTGGGGGCGGGACCTATTTGCGCTCCGTCTCCCATACCGCAGTCACGGATTGTTTATTTAATAGGTTGTATAGGGTGTATTTATTTATTTCTTTTGGAAGAGAATCCACTTCCTACCCCGGACAGTGAGCGCTGCCGAGGGCGACGTGTGTGAGAAGAAAAGAAACAGAAATCATGTGATTCCTCCGACTGTCTATCTGTCTCATCACATGTCTGCTGGCAGTGTGACATGATGAACACGCGCCCACTATCCATGGAAGGAATGTGTAGATGGATACAGACACCCTGCCAGACCGCTGGGTGATACACACACACACAGGACTACCTGTCGGAGCAGGAGCGTCTGGCTGGAGATGTTGCTTTGATAGAGTCTGTATAGAGAAAAACAACACACACACACACATGTCTGTCTGTTTGGGAGAGAACTTACAGATGTGTGTGTGTGTGTGTGTGTGTGTGTTTGTGTGTGTTTGTGCGTGCGTGCGTCTGCGTGTGTGTGTGTGTGTGTGTCTGTGTGTGTGTATGTATGTATGTGTGTGTGTAGAATAGGATTAAGCAGTTGGCAATGTGATGCTCTTTGTCAGCAATCATTGGCTGTTACCATATATGGAGTCGGCCGGTGCGTCTTGCACAGTTAATGTAACCATAGATTTGATTGGTTTGATTTAAGTATAACCGGTGTATTTTTGACGACGACGTGTGTCCATAATGATCGGAGACGGAAGGAGCGAACGGGGAAGGGAATGAGAGCCATGTCCATCTTATGTTTTATAGCAATCGAAAAAGAAAATCTTGGCTGCTGTTTAAGTGATCATGAATAAATTATTCAAGTGTGTGGACCATGTGACCACACGTATGTTAAACATCACGGTCTCATCCATTCCACCACCTGAAAAGGATCCAATTCAGGTGGCGAAATGGTGGGTATTTAACTGAGGAGTGAGTTCACACCAAGGGGGTCTACCGTTTTGGGGGTTCAACCTCGTGTGAGTGCTCCCATTTACATTTACATTACATTTACATTTTGTCATTTAGCTGACGCTTAACACATTAAGTGCCTTTCGGGAAATTAGGTCTAGATTGCCACCGCTTTAATCAATGGGAGGACGGGGATATTTGCGAACGCTTACACTATATCTTAAATTATGGCTATGGGTCTAATACACCAGTCGCGTATCAATGACTTGCTTGCAGTCAACATGTATGAAATGGATTGTTTTTTCATCGGTACATTTCCGTTTTATACCGTTTTGAGTATAGTTTAGTTTTGGAGATTTCTAGTAATTCCAGAGAAAGACACGATAATAGCCCTTTAGTGGAATACACAAAACACGTTGTCATTTTTCGGCTGATTTATGAATAGTTTTCAAATAAACGCTAGATTATCGATAGTATATGTGTCCTCATGTACGAAGAGAAGCAGGGTCTGAAAAATCGCTTCTCCGTACTTTGGTCGGCGCGAACCTCACACACACACACACACACACACACGCGCGCGCTCCGATGAATCTGATTACCCCAAGATTCGTAACATAAAGGCCTTACCTCACATCTGATGTCATGCAAAAAGATTAATCCAATTCCTGATTGCCATTCCAAATATCGATCGCGTCCATTGATCCAACGTTATAGTCCAAAACACATAATCCACGATGCTCCCAGTGGGGGGACTCAATGTAATAGTATCCAGCTGTATGCCCGAGAAGTAAAACCTGGACCGGACTTGTTTTTTTTTATGCACAGTCCCAGCCAATCCAATCCAATGATGTGCAATACCATCCGGGAGAAGATAGGCGGCGGTAGTTGCCCTTTGCGAGCTCAGACCCATTCCCAATGATAACGTCAGGCTGGATGGATGAAAAATGAATGGATATCGCTAATAAAAGAAATAACGATTAAAACCCGACTATACTCGTGATTGGCACTCAAGCGATGGCGAGTTAACCCGACTATACTTGTTGTTGGCACTGAATTAGTTAAGTTCTGTACAACAAGTCAGCAGGAAGGGTACAACTCTATCAGCTGAGTAACAATGTTCATCAAAGTGTTACAGTTTAGGTTAGTATATTACGACAAGTGCATGACAGTAAGGTTAGTTGGGGTTAGATATATATATATATATATTTTTTCTTTTTAGATATTGATTGAAGAAGTGTGTCTTTAGTCGATGGCGAAAGATTGTACAGGTTTCGGCTGTCCTAACTGTGGTGGGAAGTTCGTTCCACCATTGTGGGGCAAGGACTGAGAATAGGCTTCTCTTGCTATAGCCACGCAGTGTGGAAAAGGCGCCTTGTAATGCAGGTTTTGAGTCTAGACTAGTAAATGTAGCCCAGTGGTCCGGCTAAATAGCTTGGCTGCATTTTTGTTGTCTTGTGTCTATTGTTTTGATATGGACATAAAAGATTCAGGTGTCTTGTGTGTTTCTGTCTGCGCTCTTAACTCGCACCTCCTGTGTTTTTGTGTCTCTCTAATTGCCCCGCATTCTCCAGTCGGCCGGTGTGAGTAACTCTCTCCTGCAGACGCCGGGGCATCTTTTTTTCAGTTTTTTTAAGCACATCTGTTCGTCCACAATGTTGTGTTTCGTCTGGACAGGAATGCGCGTCTGTGGGCCGGGAAACAATTGAGGTCAGGCCCGACTTGCCGAGCGAGAAGACGTTTCAGGGAGCCAGCCAGCCAGCCAGCCAGCCAGCCAGCCAGTCAGTCAGTCAGTCAGTCAGTCAGTCAGTCAGTCAGTCAGTCAGTCAGTTAGTCAGTCACTCAGGCAGGCAGGGGTAATATGTTGCTCACCGCTGTGCATTCCTCCTCAGTGGTTCAGACACAAGTCTGTGAGGATTCCTCCCCGTCTGATTTTTGGTCAGTTCAGAGTTTACAAAACGACGGTTATGATAATGGTATTTTCTTTATTGATTTCCAATCCGAGGGACGGTCCAATACCGATACTGGTATCAGATATTGGGGAGCTGATAAGCTAAAATTAAGGTTACGGGTTATCAGCCTATCAGGAGATGTTCTCAGCCTATCAGGAGATGTTCTCAGCCTATCAGGAGATGTTCTCAGCATATCAGGAGATGTTGTCAGCCTATCAGGAGCAGTGTTGGGCAAGTTACTTTAAAAAAGTAACTAGTTACAGTTACTAGTTACTTCTTCCAAAAAGTAACTAAATTACTTACTCAGTTACAAATGATAAAAGTAACTAGTTACTTCATAAAGTAACTATTGCGTTACTTTCAAGATTTTTTTTTTACATAAACAACATACACAAATCTAAACTATTTTAATGTTGCTGTGGGACAAAGTGAGACTAGCCTCCAATCAAATGCCATGTATGTAGATATTATAATTACTATGTTTATATAGTGGATCATACAAATACAAACACAATAGATGTTTTGGAACTTTTGATATGTATTGCCCCTCAACAGGCCACAACTGGGCAACATTAAATTATGCTTGTTAAGCACTATACCAAAAATAAATAACAAATATACTGATTGATTGAACATTTTAATTAACAGATTGCAGAATGGGTACAATACAGTACGGCTCAATACACACAATTGTTAAGGGGATGCAGATCAGAGAAAGACTTTCGTCTTGTTTACATCAGGGTCCCCCATTTTCAATTCATGACATTTATGACATGCACAACATACAGATATAAGAATCGAATCGAATCATCTAAACTAATCTAATCATGACATTTAAGACATGCATGACATACAGATATATATATCTCTGCGCACCAGACTGTGCTATTAAACCAGGAAGTGCAGCACTGTTGATAAGGCTGTCAGCAGTAGAGCCACTACTGTATAGTGCCCTGCGCTGCAACACAACAAGAGTGAACAAAAAACGCTCATGGACCCGCGGTCTCACGCTGACTGCTCGCTTGTGTTGTTCCGTTGGATTCGTTTTGGATTATTTGGGCTCAAAACGTACACTACACGGACCCGCGGTCTCACGCTGACTGAGTCGCTTGTGTTGTGACTGTGTGTCAGACTCTGGAGGCACCCGCCCACCTCTACCTCTGATTGGCTTACCATGACATTTTACTCAACCTCAGCCAATCGTCAGCATGTTTGTGCTTGTCTCGCGCACTGCCCAATAAACAAGGAAGAACATATTGCCTCTCAGCGCAGATATCTGTCTGATGAAAGAAACAGGTTCATTCATAGCAACGCGCCGCATTTTTTTGCAGTAACGGTAACAGCGTTATTAAGATTGGAAGAATAATCCGTTAGATTACTCGTTACTGAAAAAACTAACGCCGTTAGTAACGCCGTTACTTATAGCGCCGTTATTCCCATCACTGATCAGGAGATGTTGTCAGCCTATCAGGAGACGTTCTCAGTCTATCAGGAGATGTTCTCAGCCTATCATGAGATGTTCTCAGCCTATCAGGAGATGTTGTCAGCCTATCAGGAGATGTTCTCAGCCTATCAGGAGATGTTGTCAGCCTATCAGGAGATGTTCTCAGCATATCAGGAGAACATCCTCCAAAAGTTATAAAATCGGACACCAAGAGCCACATGTCAGAGATCAGAGCAATATGACAGATGAATGGTGTAAGACTATTCTGTCAGGTCAAAGGGGTGGGGTAGCATCTCATAATAAACCTTAGTGTCACGGTATACTTGCTTTTAAATACTCACTCGCGTGCGCAAGAGGGGCTGCAGGTCACTAGATCATCGTAGATCACTATGAACGCATCTCAATGAGCCAATGACTAATTCACCAACCATGTATTTCAAAACACGAAAACTATGGCAGTGTTTCCCCGAAATGTGAAATCTCTCAAGTATGCAGGCTTAAGAGATTTCACAATTCCCGACCACTGCCGACAACACATTCACTGTTTTGAGCTGCTAATGTTTACAGCGTCAACCTTTGATTACATCCAGCCGTCAGGTTCCAGTCATCACATAATATGTATGTTACACAACAACATAAACACTATCGGTATTACAGTGTGGTGTATATGTCACAAATACCTGATTACTAATTGAATTGAATTTACATCGCCTGTGTTTAATCATAGTTTAACGGCGTGGTGGCATTGAGATCCCAGTGTAGGCCTAATGCGTGTAAATATATTCAGCAACAAACCTCCACTGGCTGAGCATCTTCAGGTCCAGTGTGGAAACAGTGTCAATTAGCTGGGTTTTCTAAAGATGCTTCCCTTTGATCAGCAAAGCACCAAAGGATGCTGACGGCAGATGGAAACACCATTACTGGAATGGATGGTAACGACCCCACATGGAAGCGTGGCGATGGGCCTTTCTTTGTGCGATTCCCGAGGAACCTCATCGCATTTCACCTCGTCAATTATTGATGGTCTGCCCACTCATTGTGCCTAGCTGGCTGGCTGGGAGTTACTATAGGTCTGCGTGTGTGTGTGTGTGTGTGTGTGTGTGTGTGTGTGTGTGTGTGTGTGTGTGTCTGTGTGTGTGTGTGTGTGTGTGTGTGTGTGTGTGTGAGTGTGTGTGTGTGTCTGCATGTATGTGTGTGTGTGTGTCTGTGTGTGTGTGTGTTTGTGTGTCTGTGTGTGTGTGTCTTTGTCTGTGTGTGTGTCTGTGTGTGTGTATGTGTGTGTGTGCATGTGTGTGTGTCTGTGTGCGTGTGTGGGTCTGTCTGTGTGTCTGTGTCTGTGTGTGTGTGTCTTTGTCTGTGTGTGTGTGTGTGTGTCTGTGTGTGTGTGTGTATGTGTGTGTGTGCATGTGTGTGTGTCTGTGCGTGTGTGTGTGTGTGTGTGTGTATGTATGTGTGTGTGTGTGCATGTGTGTGTGTGTGTGTGTGTGTGTTGTGCTGCTGACATTTGGCTCCTGTTTTCCGCTGCCCTCCGGTGTCGCCCCGTTCCTCTGGGTTGGAGAGCAGGGGGGTCAGGAGCCAGCTGTGTGCTGGGGCCGTGACCCACATCAGAATCTCTCAAGCTACTTTTTTTCCCTCCTTCCCCCCAGTGATTGATTGGACCCGCCTCCAATAGGCCACAGATGTGCAAACTCCACCCCTCGGGGCACTTGAATCAGACTAATGCAAACGATCAAAGCACTAAAGGCAAAAGGATGATACAAGCTTTCGGGTGGGATGTGGTCTAATAGCCTGAGCAGATCGAGAGCTCCTACCCTCTCAGCGGTGCCACCGTGCCAGGGTTTGGCTGCGAGGCGGCGGTGGATGTAATAATTTATCAAACGCCCGGGTAGGCTCATTGTCCGTTGCTCCGGGGGGGGGGGATTTGGGAACGGTTCAGGGTGTTGCGTAACGCGGCCCACAGGAAGATTAAAGGATGGGGGGGGATGACCAGGGTCGGGGCCAAAACGTGGACCGGAGCTACTCCAAACGGCCCTGCGTTGGGCTCTGTGTGGACCAGGCCGGCTAGCGTTCAGCTCTGTGTGGACCAGTCCGGCTAGCGTTCACCTCTGTGTGGACCAGTCCGGCTAGCGTTCAGCTCTGTGTGGACCAGTCCGGCTAGCATTCACCTCTGTGTGGACCAGTCCGGCTAGCGTTCAGCTCTGTGTGGACCAGGCCGGCTAGCGTTCACCTCTGTGTGGACCAGTCCGGCTAGCGTTCAGCTCTGTGTGGACCAGGCCGGCTAGCGTTCACCTCTGTGTGGACCAGGCCGGCTAGGGTTCAGCTCTGTGTGGACCAGGCCGGCTAGCGTTCACCTCTGTGTGGACCAGTCCGGCTAGCGTTCACCTCTGTGTGGACCAGTCCGGCTAGCGTTCAGCTCTGTGTGGACCAGTCCGGCTAGTGTTCACCTCTGTGTGGACCAGTCCGGCTAGCGTTCAGCTCTGTGTGGACCAGTCCGGCTAGTGTTCACCTCTGTGTGGACCAGTCCGGCTAGCGTTCAGCTCTGTGTGGACCAGTCCGGCTAGTGTTCACCTCTGTGTGGACCAGTCCGGCTAGCGTTCAGCTCTGTGTGGACCAGTCCGGCTAGTGTTCACCTCTGTGTGGACCAGGCCGGCTAGCGTTCACCTCTGTGTGGACCAGGCCGGCTAGCTTTCAGCTCTGTGTGGACCAGTCCGGCTAGTGTTCACCTCTGTGTGGACCAGTCCGGCTAGCGTTCAGCTCTGTGTGGACCAGTCCGGCTAGCGTTCAGCTCTGTGTGGACCAGTCCGGCTAGCGTTCACCTCTGTGTGGACCAGGATGGCTAGCATTGGGCTCCATGTGGTCACTGTGGTGAGAAAGACACTAACACATAAATGCATGGGAACTCATCGGCTTCATCCAAACATTTATGCTTGCAATCCACTCCACTCTGTATACATACTTTATGGGCTTTAGTCCGGTCGAGCTTGGCGTTTAGCTCGCTCGCAGCCTTCGTAAGCCTCAGTGTCAGCATTGCAATAACGCTGGGTATTTATGATGTCGACACCCAGATCGCTGCATTTTTGTAAGTGTTTGTGTTTTTTCAGAGTGGACGGGGGACGGGGGGGGGGGGGGGGGGTGATGTATGTGGCTCTCACATCTTAACGATGCGGCAGTGACCTAAACGTTAGAGAGACATGGTTCACGGAGGTTGCGCGTTAGATTCGTGGGGGGGAATATTATGAAACACTTCATACGTCCCATCGCTCAAGTCTAATGATACAGAGCAGGGCTGTTGCCAGGAGGAGGAGGAGGAGGGGAGAGAAGTGCAGGAGGCAGCGTGTTCTCGCCTCTCATTATCTCTCCTCCGCCGCTCCGAACCCCAACTATCAAACAAAAAAGGGACAATGGAATCAAACCGCCGGTGTGTTGGAGGAGCGATGATGATAGTGATGAAACCGCGCCGACGGGTCGAGTCTCCCTGGCTGCTGCCTCGCCCTCCCACAATGCAGTTCAAAGTGTCTGGGTCCCTGTCTCCGACGTGTCAGCTCAGGTTTACTTTCCGTCCTCCTTTTTTTCGGTACAAATAACGCGTCGGCATCGGTGCCGTCGTGATTGATCCCCAAACCCCCCCCCCCTCCTCCCGCCGTCCCCCCGTTCCCTTTCGCCTCAGCGGATCGTGTCGTGGCACGTGGAGGCGCTACTTCTCGAACGCCCCGGCTCTCAACACCGGGCCTGTTATGTCTCCCGACAGAAGTGAGGAGAAGTGTGTGTGTGTGTGTGTGCGTGTGTGTGTGTGTGTGCGTGTGTGTGTGTGTGCGTGTGTGTGTGTGTGTGTGTGTGTGTGTGTGTGTGTGTGTGTGTGTGTGTGTGTGTGGGAGTCGTCTCGACATAATGGTTCAGAAGGAAGGATGCATGATGGGGGAAACAAGGCTGATGTGCTGTGAGCGCAACAAGCCTTCCCCTCTCTCTCTCTCTCTCTCTCTCTCTCTCTCTCTCTCTCTCTCTCTCTCTCTCTCTGATCACGCTGCGCTGTCACATTCAACTCTAACCAGGGGATGAGGTGGCTTTGATGTTTGCTGCATCACTTCACCCCCCGAAGACAGGGGGGGAGATCTGTGAGGGCGTGTGTGTGTGTGTGTGTGTGTGTGTGCGTGTGTGTGTATGTGTGTGTGTGTGTGTGTGTGTGTGTGTGTGTGTGTGTGTGTGTGTGTGTGTGGGTCATCACCATCCCTCTGAGATACAATTATAATGTGTTGTGCTGATTAATGATCTGCCAGACGGTGAGTTTGGCTTCCTGCCCCGGTAATGCCGGTATGCTTTGATGGGGATGACAGGGATGCTACAGGTACCAGGTTATTCTCCGTACGGTTTAAAGGGATTTAGGGGTTTGTGGTCCGGCTTACGGTTGCACTTGTGTACAGTACACACATGTGTGTGTGTGTGTGTGTGCGTACATGTGTGCGTGCGCGTGTCTCCTTGTGTTTCGTTTCCTTTGTATCTGTGTGTTTAGACGCCGCTCTGATTTCTTTCATTTTGGCCTCGCATCACTGGCAAAAGTGTCGGCTTGCGAGGCGTGGGAACAGTGGCAGCGGTGTGATCTTGCTGCTTTTGTGTGTGTGTGTGTGTGTGTGTGTGTGTGTGTGTGTGTGTGTGTGTGTGTGTGTGTGTGTGTGTGTGTGTGTCTGTGTTCGTTCTTCCATTCATGTGTCTGTGGAGGCGAGAAGGCGGGGGGTAGTGGTGGCAGTGGGGGGGGGGTCGTGGTCAGGTGGTGTGACCTCTTGCTCCAGCTGCCCCCCCGGCGACGGCAGGTGATTCCAGGTCACCGGGAACAGCTGGAGGCCGACAGGCGGGCGGGTGGCTTAATGGAATCTTTACTCATCTCTCAACCCAACCCTTAATAACTGAGTGAGAGAGTAGCATTTTTTGGGGAGGACTGTGTTGCTCACGTCATGTGCCGGAATGAGCACAGACATGAGACAGACATGAGACAGACATGAGAACAGACATGATCACAGACATGAGCACAGACATGAGAACAGACATGAGAACAGACATGAGAACAGACATGAGCACAGACATGAGCACAGACATGAGAACAGACATGAGCACAGACATGAGAACAGACATGAGAACAGACATGAGCACAGACATGAGAACAGACATGAGACAGACATGATCACAGACATGATCACAGACATGAGACAGACATGAGCACAGACATGAGACAGACATGAGAACAGACATGATCACAGACATGAGACAGACATGAGAACAGACATGATCACAGACATGAGACAGACATGATCACAGACATGAGACAGACATGAGAACAGACATGATCACAGACATGAGACAGACATGAGCACAGACATGAGAACAGACATGAGCACAGACATGAGCACAGACATGAGACAGACATGAGAACAGACATGAGCACAGACATGAGACAGACATGAGACAGACATGAGAACAGACATGATCACAGACATGAGACAGACATGAGCACAGACATGAGCACAGACATGAGCACAGACATGAGACAGACATGAGACAGACATGAGCACAGACATGATCACAGACATGAGCACAGACATGAGACAGACATGAGCACAGACATGATCACAGACATGATCACAGACATGATCACAGACATGAGCACAGACATGATCACAGACATGAGAACAGACATGAGAACAGACATGAGACAGACATGATCACAGACATGAGCACAGACATGAGAACAGACATGAGCACAGACATGATCACAGACATGAGCACAGACATGAGAACAGACATGAGCACAGACATGATCACAGACATGAGAACAGACATGAGCACAGACATGAGCACAGACATGAGAACAGACATGAGCACAGACACGCTCTCTGGGCGGATCCCACCTGACACCAGAGCTGACAGACACAGCTCCCTTCTTAATCACACTCCATGCATTCCACAAAGTACACACAGCGTACTGTATTCACAGTATACACAGCGTACTGTATTCACAGTATACACAGCGTACTGTATTCACAGTATACACAGCGTACTGTATTCACAGCGTACTGTATTCACAGTATACACAGCGTACTGTATTCACAGTATACACAGCGTACAGTATTCACAGTATACACAGCGTACTGTATTCACAGTATACACAGCATACTGTATTCACAGTATAGACAGCATACTGTATTTGCAGTATACACAGCGTACTGTATTCACAGTATACACAGCGTACTGTATTCACAGTATACACAGCGTACTGTATTCACAGTATACACAGCGTACTGTATTCACAGTATTCACAGCGTACTGTATTTACAGTATTCACAGCGTACTGTATTCACAGTATTCACAGCGTACTGTATTCACAGTATACACAGCGTACTGTATTCACAGTATACACAGCGTACTGTATTCACAGTATTCACAGCGTACTGTATTTACAGTATACACAGCGTACTGTATTCACAGTATACACAGCGTACTGTATTCACAGTATTCACAGCGTACTGTATTTACAGTATACACATCGTACAATATTCACAGTATTCACAGCATACTGTATTCACAGTATACACAGCGTAGAGTATTCACAGTATACAGTATTTACAGTATACACAGCGTACTGTATTCACAGTATACACAGCACACAGTACACACAGTGTACAGTATACACAGCGTACTGTATTCACAGTATACACAGCACACAGTATACACAGCGTACAGTATTTACAGTATACACAGCGTACTGTATTCACAGTATACACAGCACGCAGTATACACAGTGTACAGTATACACAGCGTACTGTATTCACAGTATACACAGCACACAGTATTTACAGTATACACAGCGTAC
>NC_140165.1:35754916-35759516 GCF_963971535.1 Notolepis coatsorum | reverse complement strand
AGTCAGTCAGTCAGTCAGTCAGTCAGCCAGTCAGCCAGCCAGTCAGCCAGCCAGTCAGTCAGCCAGCCAGTCAGTCAGTCAGTCAGCCAGTCAGCCAGCCAGTCAGCCAGCCAGTCAGTCAGCCAGCCAGTCAGTCAGTCAGTCAGCCAGTCAGTCAGTCAGTCAGTCAGTCAGTCAGTCAGTCAGTCAGTCAGTCAGTCAGCCAGCCAGCCAGTCAGCCAGCCAGTCACTCCGGTCTAGCAAAAAGAATTAAAAGGTCTGTGTGTTGAATCAGTGCAGTTGACATGAAAAAAACATCAGCTATAGTTGAATACCTACCCATTTAGAATAGTCACATATTCGAATAACCATGCCCATGCCTAGCTCATATGTATGTATGTATGTATGTATGTATGTGTGTGTGTGTGTGTGTGCGTGCGTGCGTGCGTGCGTGCGTGCGTGCGTGCGTGCGTGCGTGCGTGCGTGCGTGCGTGCGTGCCTGCCTGCGTGCGTGCGTGCGTGTGTGTGTGTCTGCATATATCTATGCACTCACACACATGCTTGCATATTTCCTTATCGTGGTGGAACTGACACGTTGTGTTTTCATAAAGAAGAATAAACAAGGCCTGGCTGAGACATAATTTTCTGGAAAGACAAACCATCTAGGGTTGCGTGGGAATGAGCACAGCTGACGAGAGCAGCCCAGCGAGGCGGTCAACAAAACAGACGCACCTCAGGTCTGCCACATTACTGAGAGACGGGGAAATGGACGGGAAAGGATAGTCGGGTTCTTTTATTCTTTCCATAAGCAGACACGCCTCCTCCCTCTTTTAGCATATTTTAATAGCCGCTAACAAGCCCTGTGAGATGCGGGGGGAGCGTGAGGCATTTGCTAATCATGTGTTGCGTGTTAGCAATAAGCGGGCAGATATTTGTGACATTCTGTTCTGCACTTTTTATCGTCTGTGGTTATTTTCACATCCATCTCCTCCAGATGCTCTGCTATGTCGTCTCCCCTCGTGAGTCTCCGCCAGATTCTACACAGTGACCTTAAGGAGCTTTGGAATTTTCCTTTTGATTAAGCTAGCAAAGTGGCAACACCCACGATACGATCGTCTATATATCGTGTGTTAACGAAACCCCCGTTTCATTTCAAGACGGGATAGGTCAGGTCTTTCGAGGAGACCGCAAATATTTATATCTCCTCCTGCGTTCAATAAAATGAAAATAAAAGCCCTCTCCAAGCACCATTGACACGCAGGCATGTGTCTTGTTGGATTTGCTTTGAAAGACTTGGCTTTCTGTGGTGTGCACTATGTCAATACTTAAACAACTTCCTAACTGACACGAAGTCAAACAAACAAAAGAGGGAAAAATCCCCTGAGTAAAAGAAAATACCAAAGTGTTTCAAACACAGAAGTCGCAGAGATTGTGCCAGATCTCGTCCGTGCAGCTCTGAATCTCGCTTGGTCAGCAGTGCTCAGCAGCAGACAAGTTAATGTGGGTCTTTTAACAGAGAGGGGAGGGGGAGGAGGGGGGAGGAGCGGGGAGGAGGGGGGAGGAGCGGGGAGGAGCGGGGAGGAGAGGGGAGGAGGAGGGGGGGGAGGGTAGAAAACAATGACCGGCGGTGTCGTCATGCAGTTCATAAGGGAGTCCCTGCAGTAAAGACACCCCGCTCCCCCCCCCCCCCCCCCCCCCCCCCCCCACCCCCTGTTCGCCCCCCCCTGTTCGCAGGCACGTAGGAAGGCCTTATTACATCCTGGAACAAGTCAGACAGGCTTCCTGTCCAAAGGAAGAGCCTCGTTCGCGAGTCGACTCTGCAGCGCCCGAGCGGCGTGCCTCTCCGCTGAACCCTCTCGTGATGACTACAATGATGATAGCTTCAGGGAAAAAAACAAAAAAGAAAAGTCATAAAAAGATCCATCTGCGTCGGTGTGGGACGCAGCCGCAGGCAGAGGGGGACAGAGGAATCTTCCGACCCTTATCAAAATACACAACCGCATGCCCCCCTCCCCCCCCACCCCCACCTCACCCGCATCAGAATGTATGTGACTCGGCTGGACGCTCTCTGACATGGGTGGCACCCGAAACGCTCACGCACACTTCGTCACAGAGCTGCTGACAGCACGGGAAACAGTGTTTGTGTGTTACTCTGCACACATACGTGCGCTCGAGTGTGTTACTTTGCATGCATGTGTGCGTGTCCGCAGATGCGTGTTTCCGTGCGCACGCGCATGCCTACCTACGTGTGTGTAGCCTACCTCCACACATACCCCTGTGTGTGTGTGTGTGTGTGTGTGTGTGTGTGTGTGTGTGTGTGTGTGTGTGTGTGTGTGTGTGTGTGTGTGTGTGTGTGTGTGTGTGTGTGTGTGTGTGTGTGTGTGTGTGTGTGTGTGTGTGTGCATGCATTAGGGCTGTCTTAAATACTTCGAAGCTTCGAAGCTTCGTTCGATGGCACAAGCTTCGAACATTAAAAAAGAAATCGAAGTTTAAATTTTTTTTTTTTTACTTCGATTTGTGTGTGCGTGTGTGTGTGTGTGTGTGTGTGTGTGTGTGTGTGTGTGTGTGTGTGTGTGTGTGTGTGTGTGTGTGCGTGCGCATGGGGCCATTGGGTGGGGCCGGGGGACAAATACACTGGAGGAAAGTAACCCAGCTCAGCACTGCCCAAATTATATAATCACTATTGCCTGTTTGAAGGATATCATCCTCAAACACATATACACCTACATGCCTTGTAGAATTCAGCACATAAGAAAGAAAGATACTGGGATGAATAAACAAAATAGGAAAGAATTCAGCACATAAGAAAGAAAGATACTGGGATGAATAAACAAAATAGGAAATAAAATGTAGAAATGCATGCAATCCATAAATAAATATGAATCTCCATATATGAAATAGAACATTCAGATAAGGTGCTACTGAGATGTTTTGGTGAGTTCTTTTTTTTTTGTGGAAGTAGCCCTTCTTAAAAATGCATGAACATTCATAATTGGTCTGTAGTGGAGTCTACAAGGTCTACATTGCCGGACCATGTAGAATCCGGACCTTGTAGACTGACATAATTCTGTGCATAGTTTAGTCTACACAGGCCATATTTCAAATAATCAAAATCTTACTTCATTCATCTTAAACATTCTTGATTTGGGGGATTGGTAGTTCCCATGAAATCTGAAGTTGTTCAAACGACAACAGCGATCCACCTTGAATTAAATCACACAGCCGAGTGAAACCTTGTTGGCTGCGTCACAGTCACGAAAGGGGCTACTTAATTCATTAATCCAATCCACTTTATTTATAGAGCACATTTAAAAACAACAAAGTTTACCAAAGTGCTGTACAAGTCCCACATTAAAATCGAAGCTTGGCCCCGAAGCTTCGATTGCCAAAAAAAGCTTCAGAGGTCAGCCCTAGTGTGCATGCATGCACTTGTGTACGTCAACAACAACCAATTTATATGGATTTCCACAGTTTAAATCACCCTCCACTAGCTCTTCCCACAAACCACCACTGATAAAGTCAAGTTTAGAAAAAACAAAGCAGCGTGTATCACCCTAACTGTATCACCCTAACTGTACCACCCTAACTGCATCACCCTAACTGTATCACCCTAACTGTATCACCCTAACTGTATCACCCTAACTGTACCACCCTAACTGCATCACCCTAACTGTATTACCCTAACTGTATCACCCTAACTGTATCACCCTAACTGTATCACCCTAACTGTATCACCCTAACTGTATCACCCTAACTCACGAGTCTCTCCCGGCCGCCAGGGCGTCTGCGCTCGGCCAGACTGTGGCTGCCAGGTCTGCTGTCGCCCCGGGACCTCAGACGTGTTTCGGGTGGGGGGGGGGGGGGGGGGGGGGGGGGGGGGGGGGGCGCGACGACGGTGATAACGATGACCGTGTGGAATTTCCTTTGAAGGTGGCCGAAAACATGCTGGCGTAAACCCCCCCGCACCCCCCCAGAGAGAAAAGTGTTGTGGGCGAGCGAAGAGGGGAAGCCGCGCTCTGCTTACACACTCCTACACACACACACACACACACACACACACACACACACACACACACACACACACACACACACACACACACACACACCACACACAACAGACACAATACCGCTATCTTGGGCACAAACGCTATCTGTGTTGTCGTGACAGGAATTCTGCAGCAACACCCAGTCAGACTTGTAAGTATGGAGGGGGTGGAGGTAAAGGGGTGAATGGGCAGAGAGGGGTGGAGAGGGGCAGGAGGGAGGATGAGGAGAGTGAGAAGAGGTTCTACAATTACGTCACCAGCAGCTGTTGACAGGCCAGTGTTTATTAACTGACACCTCGTACCACACACACACACACACACACACACACACACACACACACACACACACACACACACACACACACACACACACACACACAGACACACACACACACACATGCATGCACCGACAGATACAAATACATTACAGAGACAGTCACACTGACAGACACACACACATACACAAACACACAACTTCCCGAACGTTGACATGCAGGCATTGCAGGCATTACACACGTAAGCCAGCAGCCAGTTTCTCTCACTCACACACACACACACACACACACACAACACAC
>NC_140165.1:35547416-35749916 GCF_963971535.1 Notolepis coatsorum | reverse complement strand
TCTTATCCCAGCGGTCGGCAACGGACTAGAACAGGGGTGTCAAACTCATTTTCACAGAGGGCCACATCAGCATTATGGTTGCCCTCAAAGGGCCAAAGACCGTATAAATGTTAATGTAATGTAAAATAAATGTAGCTACACATTTACATATTGTTAAACATGGTGTTTCTGTATTTATTACTTATTCAAGTTATACATATTGCATATTCATTTGCATAAATGTAAAAATATATGTTAGCTTATGTTATTTTAACAAATAATTTTAGTTTATCAGAACCCCATATTACTCCACCAATCAATGATCAAACCATTCAAGTAAATAACAAAGAAGAATATCATCAAATACAAGCTATGACATTAAGTTTGTTCAAAACCTTTTTGTCACAGTCAAGAGGGGCAGAACTAACAACTGTGAGCTGCAAAGAACACGTGGGACAGATGTAGCAGATGTTACAAAAACAAATGGCTGCACACAACCTTGCAGAGGCCATACATCCAACTAATGGAAGATAGTTTAATTAACTTTAATTAACAGATTGCAGAATGGGTACAGTACAGTACAGCTCAATACACACAATTGTTAAGGGGATGCAGACCAGAGAAAGACTTTCGACTTGTTTACATCAGGGTCCCCCATTTTCAATTCGTAATGAAATTGCTATTATGTGTCTGCATGAACACACAACTGTAACTGTACTCAAAAATAACAAAATAAGGGTTGTCTCAGTTCACAACTATATTGGTCAAGTTTTGGGTGGGACTTGTTTGCGTCCCTACAGCTTCTTATTCAATTGAGCGAGATGCTCGGTTATGTCACACAGCCAGTTTGCATCTGACAGTTCAGACAATATTTCTTCAACCCTTTGTTACCTATTCCGCCTGGATCGTTTTTGTATTTTGGGCTGTAAAATTGTCAAAGAATGTCTGAGGAGTAAGTGCTTTTGGCTTTTTTCCTTTGTTACCTCAGATGTTCAACATACATGTATGTGTAAGAATGTGTAATAACTAAGGCTGTCAAAGTTAAAGCTTTATTAACGCATTAACCCACAATTATTTTAACACTGGTATTTTTTAACCCAATATTAATTAAAAAAAGAAAAAAAACAAAAAAAAGTTTTCTTTTTTTTTTTACCTGAGCTCTTGGGGGGCCACATCAAATGACGTGGCGGGCCGGATTTGGCCCGCGGGCCGTGAGTTTGACACCTATGGACTAGAAGGTACATCCGTGTGCCTTCTACTCGCGTCGGTTCCTCCCTGCCGAGAGGAACTATGACATCGGCAATCGGGAGCTGCTGGCGGTTGTGGCTGCCTTGGAGGAGTGGCGTCATTGGCTAGAGGGGGCCGAGGAGCCGTTTACCATTTGGACGGATCACAAGAACCTGACGTACATCCGTGCTTCCAAGCGCCTCAACGGCCGGCAGGCAAGATGGGCCAGCTTCCTCAGTCGGTTCGACTTCTCGCTGACGTTTCGCCCTGGTTCCCGCAACACGAAGGCCGACTCCCTGTCCCGGTTACACTCCAAGGGGGCTCCAACCACTGAGGACCCGACTCCCATCCTCCCGGAGGCCAGGGTGGTAGGAGTCGTCACCTTGGGCATCGAGGGGGTGGTAAGGCGTGCCCTACGCTTCCATCGCGCTCCAGGCAATGTACCGGTTCATCGTCTCTTCGTCCCCGACTCAGTCCGGTCCCGGGTCCTCCAGTGGGGCCATACCAGCCGGTTCGCCTGCCACCCGGGCGTTCATCGCACGTTCTCCTTCCTGGCTCGTCGATTCTGGTGGCCCACCATGAGGAACGACGTCAAGGAGTTCGTACTGGCCTGCGCGGTCTGCGCCCGCAGCAAGGCCTCCCACCAGGCACCCTCCGGGCTATTACAGCCTCTTCCCATTCCGAGCCGTCCTTGGTCACATGTGGCGCTGGACTTCGTCACAGGTCTTCCCTCCTCCCAGGGGAACACGTGCCTTCTGACCGTGGTGGATCGGTTCAGCAAGGGGGTTCACCTCGTGGCCCTTCCCAAACTTCCCTCGGCGGCCGAGACGGCGGACCTCCTGACACACCACGTGTTTCGCCTCCATGGTTTTCCCCAGGACGTCGTCTCGGACCGGGGGCCCCAGTTCACTTCCCAGGTATGGCGGGCTTTTTGCAAGGGATTGGGGGCAACGGTCAGTCTTTCCTCTGGTTATCATCCCCAGACTAACGGACAAACGGAGAGGATGAACCAGAGCGTGGAGTCTGCTCTTCGGTGTGTGGCTGCCGAGAGACCAGCTTCTTGGAGCCGTTTCCTTCCCTGGGTCGAGTACTCCATCAACTCCATGGTCAGTTCCGCCACCGGCCTCTCACCCTTTGAGGTATCCCTGGGCTACCAACCCCCTCTTTTCCCTGCACAGGAGACGGAGGTGGCAGTTTCCTCCGTGCAGGACCACCTCGACCGGTGCCGTCGGGTCTGGGAGATCGCCAGGACCGCGCTGCTCCGGTCATCAGAGCGCGCCTGTCGTGGGGCTGACCGGCGCCGGGTTCCTGCGCCGACGTACCACCCTGGGCAGAGGGTGTGGCTTTCCGCGAGGGACCTCCCACTTCGGTCCTCGGCCAAGAAACTTAACCCCCGGTTCGTCGGACCTTTCGAGGTTCTGAAGGTACTCAGTCCGGCGGCGGTGCGTCTTAAGCTTCCTGCGTCCATGCACATTCACCCCGTTTTCCATGTGTCCCGGGTTAAGCCTGTCTCTCTCAGTCCCCTGATGCCTCCTGCTCCGGATCCACCTCCTCCCAAGATGGTGGACGGTCACCCCCAGTGGCAGGTCCGCCGGTTGATGGGCGTTCGACTGCGGGGTCGGGGGTTCCAGTACCTGGTGGACTGGGAGGGTTACGGCCCCGAGGAACAGAGCTGGGTCTCCCGCCAGCTCATCGTGGATCCCGGCCTGATCACCGACTTCCATCGTGCCCATCCGGGCGAGCCGGGTCGGCCTGGTCGCCGGGTGGCTCCCGTGGAGGGGGGGGTACTGTGAGGTTTTGTCCGCAGCCCACCCACTCGCTCCGTTCCTTTAAGGTATTTTGTTAAATTAATTGCATTCCGCGCCTCACGGTTCTTTCCTGTAAGATGCCGTTTGATTGGTGCTCTCCCAACCACACGCTTCTGGAGCAATGATCAATTTCATCCTGCAGCTGTCACAGCTTGTCATTAAGCGCCCTGTGGCTTTAAGTACCCTGATCTCCCTAATATTGATGTTGGATCGTCTTGAATATTCCCTGCATCTGCCTTTCTTTCCTGTTCGCTGTCTGTTGCTCTCCAGGACTCTCGTGAAGTATCCCTTGGAGAACCTGATTTCCCCGTACGAAGCTACGCCTCGTTTATCTGCCCGCTTTACGCGTTGCGCTTTGGTGAGTTTTTGAAACAGTCTTTTTGGATCACCAGTTTTTTGTGTGTTTGTGAAACACCGAAGAGATCCCGTTTTGTTATACTGTTCTCACCTATTTTTTGTTGTTGGATTTACTCTTTGGATTACCGTATTGTTTTTTCTCTGGACTCTGCTAACTGTGTGTATCACACCGAAGATCAAGTCACTTGGATATTAATTTGGATCAGTCACCTCTCTGTTATCTGTTTGTGCGCTGAGCTAACTGGGACTCTCTCTCTCCCTCCGTGTTCCGTCTGGAGTGTATGCTGGGGGGATCTGCAGAGCGGCTCAGACGTCACAAGCAAATTCCTCACCTACACCGTCTGGGAGAATCTGCAGAGCCGCAAGACATTCTTCACATGCCAGATTCCCCGTTTGTCCTGTTTTCCACCTAATTCAATCTTGTGACTCTGAGAAAAAACACGCCCTTGTTTTTGGCTAACTCTGAAAACAACTCTCTCTGTGCCGTTGCGTTTGGGGTCGGTTACAAACCTTAACACGTTCAGTAGAAAGCTATCTGGCTGCACGTTAGCCTAGCTTAGCACAATGAATGGAAGTGGACATGTACGGGTAGCCTACACATTGTCCAACTAACACCTCTCCCGAAGGCTACCCGTACATGTCCGCTTCCATTCATTGTGCTAAGCTAGGCTAATGTGCAGCCAGATGTCTACTGAACGCACAGAGAGGAAACTGGTATCTATCTTCTTGTCTCTCTCTGGAGAAGACGGTAAGCTAATTTCCCAAAATGTTGGCGTGTTCCTTTAACTGATGTGTAATCCAGAGGTTTGTAAATTGTTTCTGATTAGCTCCTATGGGTCCTCATTAATTAAGAGTAAAGTGTTACCAAAAATAATCTTTCATCTACACGAAGGCCATAGTGCAAACTGTGAGAACATCCTCGCCTCGAGACTTCATTCAATTTCATTCTGGACAGCGGCACATAAAGGTAATTATGAAACCAAGGAAACCTGTAACAATTTTCTGGCAATGACGCAGACTCAAAAGTTATGCCTCTAATCGGAGGAAACAGAGCGCACAATTGTTTTCCAGTCAGCAATTTGATCATGAAAAACTATTTGGCAAAATTCCCTCCCGATTCATTGGATGCATGTGATGTTTGTCAAATGTCTATTTAAACGACCACCCTCGCCTGTTGAAGCATGGAAATCTTTGCTGATAAATATCAAACAAAAATAAAGACGCCAATATTTCAAGCAGAGACGTTCTAAAAATGGCTCGAGTTGTGTTTTATTTCTACAGGTACACAGGGTTCCCACAGACATTGCAAAATGAAATTCAAGGACTTTTAAGTACTTTTTCAAAGCACAATTTTTCATTTTCAAGGATGTCACTTGAAGGATACAATTCACTTTTAAATACAGTTTGTTAAGCATCTTTTGGCCTGCTTGCCAGCTAGAGCATCACACGTGAAGAAATGAGGAAAAGCAGTTGGAACGCGCGAGACGCCGACTCGTCAGATTTTATTAAAACAGAACACAAAAAAATACTATTTCTTGATTCAGAACAATTTGATCGTGGATGAACAAAACATTCAATGCGAATGGTTGATTTTAATTGCAATGCCTTTTTAAGCACCTTGTTAAAAAAATTGGCTGTTTTCAAGGAAGTCCAGGCCTTGACTATTTTTTTTGTAGAAAATCAAGCACTTAAGCACTTCAAGGACCTTGTGCGAACCCTGGGTACATCACTGCATCCAGAAATGCACACTGACTGAACGTCAATAAAAAGCTAGCAGAGCCTTGACTTCTGGTCCGTAAGGAGTTTTAATGACAGTTGTCAGGAATGTGACTGACGTTACCGTTTTTTTCTTCTCCAAAGTTTTACGAAGCCATGAACCCAATCCGCATGGCACATTCCTGTCCCAACATGACATCAATTTAGGGTGTGTGTGTGTGTGTGTTTGTAGGCTTAACTGAATCTCCACGCATGTGTGTGTGTGGGTGTGTGCGCACCTTAATTGATATGCACGTGTGCGTTTGTGGGCCTAAATTAATCTCCACACACGTGTGTTATGTGTGCGTACATTCATTTATATGCATACATATCATCATGTGTGTACACATGAATTTGCATGTGTATGTGTACACGCACCGCCTGAGAATACATTGACGCGGTAATGATCCTATAATATATGGCTTGACCCGCGGCCCGTACGGATCCGAGCTCCCAACCGCTGGGTGTCACAGGTCAGGACCCTCCAGAGGCTCTACGGAAACGATCGGTGAGGAGGAGTAGGAAGGCCGTATATATCCCCCCCCCTCCCCTCCCCACACACACACACACACACACACACTTGAGTGCAGGGATGCAAGTGAAGGAGTTAGTCGGGTTCAAAAGCCTTTAGAACGCGTCCGACGAGTCAACGACTTGAGGAAGTTGCGGTCGTTTCCTCTGCCTCCGTACCGACGCCCGTCAAAGCAAACGGTCACTTCTGAACGAATGGTCCCTTGCGACAAAGAACCATATAATTTCCTTTTAAAGGGGACGGTTTGGACATAAAATGGTATGGAATGCCTTGCCACTAGTGTAATCGGTGCGTAGCCATTAGATTACTTAAAAGAACAACATTTGTGGAAATTAGCTTACCGTCTTCTCCAGAGAGAGACAAGAAGATAAGATACCAGTTTCCTCTCTGTGCGTTCAGAAGAAAGCTATCTGGCTGCACTTGCTTAGCAGAATGAATGGTCATGCCCGCTTCCATTCATTGTGCTAAGCTAGGCTAACATGCAGCCAGATAGCTTTCTACTAAATGCACAGAGAGGAAACTGGTATCTATCTTCTTGTCTCTCTCTGGAGAAGACGGTAAGCTAATTTCCCAAAATGTTGGCGTGTTCCTTTAACCGAGTTCTGTGGTCGAGGTCTAACGAGCTACAGACAGACAGCACAAAAGGTAACAAAGATGTTTTAATCCACAACCACAACATGCAAAACAGAGTTTTAACCATCCACAACAGAATACAATAGTCCTCCTTTATTGCTGCTTGATTCATCTCTCAGACTATCTTGGAACGAGCTCGCTAGATAGCCCCAGTGCATAGTTATACACTGGCTTCCTCAAAAAACGAAATAGTTTCAAGACAATGCATTGGTCTGAGAGAAGAATCAAGCATTGGAAATTCATAAGGACTGTTGTATTCTGTTGTAGATGGTTAAAGCATTTGTTTGCATGTTGTGGTGTGCCTGTGTGAAGCTGCCTGGCTTGCTTGGGACACGGCCAGAACTTTGACCACTGGAAAGTATTTACTGTTCTGTAAGTATTTCATAACATTTGATGGAAAACCATCTCTTTAGGCCCCATGAAATGGCTAGCAGAATGATATTTGATTCCACATATTTACATATTTCCTGTAAACATAAATAAACAGGAAGCTAGCGAGGAACCAATTGCGCTGAATGTGCGTTATGGTGGACCCATTCGCTAGCAAGCTAACATTAGCAATGTTAGAAGAATTAGCAACGTTGAACATTGGTTTTGTTCACAAGGCCAAGTGCTAGTTTAGTTACAATGTGCTGTTTTGAAACCTTAATTATCTAATTGTTTGTCAGTCGTAATGTTTTTTACATGCATAAATAAAGACTGAGTGTAGATTGGATCCTTTCAGTTGATCAAATTCCCATTCCCAAGTGATCAGGATTCACTTTACAACTGCAAATACATGTGTGTCCAAAAATGTACTTATTATACAGCTATTTGTTTCAAGGGTTCAAATGTTTTTTTATTTAAATCAAATTGTAATACCTTGACTTTAAAAGCATAACACGGTGAAAAGGGTGCACAAGTTTAACAAAACTGTTCCACTGAGAAATTATCCGACCATATTTCAATTATAACAATATGCCGGTATAACAAATGTACAGTAAGTAAAACTTGACCACAGGCTCTTAGGTTAAGGCATTTTGATATACAGTGACCATAAAAACCTCAGCCACAGGTACTGTCCGTTCGGTATTATCCCATCCTGTTCCAAAAGTGTTAGCCTGCTTTATCACTCAGCCCCTGAATGCCTCCCCTCGGACCCATCTAGCCGCATCTGTGGTTAAGACCAGAGTGGTCATAAACCAGTCAACCCCGCGGCTCGCTGTAATACTTACAGCTCCTCCGGTGTACCTGCGCCGTGGAAAACACTCCAGCGCGCGTCGTCTCTTATCAGTGGACACTTAGAGACGAGGGTCTTGAGGGGCACAATAGTACCGCAAAACATCCGTGATTGAAACACCAGGACGGGTCCTGGCTGTCTAGACAATGCTGCGCGGCAACACTTTACAGTCTGGGGACAATGGATAAGTTCCCTACATTAAAAACACAATTAAAAAGCCAAACAAATCGTAACCCTTCTTGTTCTGTGGGCCTTAAGTAAAATAAATTATATATAAAATAAGTTGGAATGATAATACGTTATCACAAATAGTTGGGATCGAGTTGGTTAAAGGGGCATTTTGCCCATTTTTTACCTGAATCCTATATGGTTTTATTATGACATAAAACGTTGCAACGTGCTCTGTGTCTCCAGAGCTCGGGCCGCATCCAAGTGAATAACAGAAATGATTTCAATGCCAGGAACTTCTAGCCAAGCTAGTGAGCTTTCCTCCCTCACACAGGCTACAGCTATGATGCAGGGCGTTGGTCTCGCGACTCGAGCTGAAGCCAACAGATCCATGCTCTGTGTGTGTGTCCGCGTGTAGTGACTGGTGACTGTGTGTCCACAGTGGATGACTGGACACACACACACACACACACACATGCAAACACACACATCAGAGAGAAGTTCCACATGATTGCCAAGATGAAAAAGGGGTGCTTCAATGGGAACATTATCTGTGGTTTACGTTAATAAAACTCTGGACCTGGACCTCTTTTGGACCCCTTCTGTCAGCCACAACAAAGTCACCAGGACCTCTCACCAAGGGCTGGGCGATAATCCGAAGATTTATCAATACCGACATTAGGAATCTCTCACCGACCTAATTGTGTCCATATTGGTATGTTAAATGCGTTCCTCCAGTGCATAGCCTGTTCCATTTGTGCCTCTTTAATTCAGCTGAAAGTACAATGACCAATCGCATGTTGACAGACAAACATTACAAGCACATTGACCGAGGGTCACCGTAATGGATAAGGGCGCGGATCCACCTGCCTCATATTTATGACCGCACGTGTCTTTTTTCAATGTATTCCAATGGGGAGGGGGCGTATGCGGCCGCTTGCGGCCGCCTATAGGAAAAGCGCTGCAGTCGGCTTTTTTTTCCAGCGCCTTTCAGCTTTTTTATGTGGCCGCACACAACCTAGAAAGTTGAAACTTTCTGAACTTTCCAGAGCGGTGCGCTGAGCAATCACAACAGTGGCGCCAACTGTAGGGCTCGCGACACATGTAATCTTGTAACCTGACACCGGCGGGGGACCTCACTTCAACCCGACATCAATATGGAGGAGATGTTGATTTTGGCTGTCTCCACCTACCCAGAGCTGTATGATATGTCCGATAAAAATGATCATAACAAAGACAGGAAAGCCTGTTTGTGGGACCAGATTGGCAGGACCCTGAATGTTGATGGCTGTCATGTAGTGTCACTAGAGATCTTTCTCTCTCGTCTCGTCTCGTCATCAGGTAGCTTGGTGCGTCATCACGCTCTCGCTGCGTTTTTTTCTCACCGCATGCGCCCCGCCCCAATACTGCTGGCGCACTGCCAGTGTTTTTCAGCTGGAAATATGAGGCAGGTGGACGCGGGCTCTAAGGTGGCATTTGTGCGCTGGTGTTTAAAAAACAAAACAAATTAGCGTTTCATTTATTGTTACCGAGGTAAATGTGATAACACACGGTGATATAGATTTCAGGTGATATATCGCCCCAGCCCTCCTTTCACCTCATTGTTTGGTGAGAGAGCTCAGTTGGAACCATGCTTAAAGGAACACGCCAACATTTTGGGAAATTAGCTTACCATCTTCTCCAGAGAGAGACAAGAAGATAGATACCAGTTTCTCTGTGCGTTCAGTAGAAAGCTATCTGGCTGCACGTTAGCCTAGCTTAGCACAATGAATGGAAGCGGACATGTACAGGTAGCCTACGCATTGTCCAACAAACACCTCTCCCGAAGGCTACCCATACATGTCCGCTTGCATTCATTGTGCTAAGCTAGGCTAACATGGCGCGGCTCAGGTTAGTCGCCGTCGGTTTCGCTCAGCAACGATTGTGCACACTTTTAGTTATTATGTTTGTTTTTACTACTTTTTTTATAGAAACATCACTGGCGGGGACGTCATACGACCGCCATTCACTTATTGACCTAAACTCCGGAGTTTAGAGACACTTTATGCCTAGATTGGCCATCGGAGATCAGGCGGGACAAGGACAAAGGAGTCGGCAAGAAGAAACACAGAGGGAAGAGAGGAGGAATCAGACTGAGGTTAAAAAGATCTGCTTACCGCCCGGCAATCCCATCCATCTTTCTGGCGAATGAACGCTCGTTGGAGGGGAGGATGGACGATTTGAGAGCGAGGGTCCGATTCCAGCGAGATATGAGAGACTGTAACGCTATGTGTTTCACGGAGACATGGCTGAAGCCAGCGACCCCGGACCATAGCGTCTCTCCCTCGGACTCCTTCACCGTCTTCCGAGCGGATCGCACGGAAGCCTCCGGTAAGAGCATCGGCCGGGGTGTCTGCCTCATTACCAACAACGGCTGGGTTAATCCCAAGGAGGTAAAGGTACTCTCCCGTTCATGCTCGCCGGATTTGGAACATCTGGCCATTCAATGCCGCCCATTCCACCTACCCCGAGAATTCACGGCCATCATTTTGACTGCAGTATACATCCCTCCCCAGGCAAACACTGCCAGGGCCCTGGCGGAACTGGCGGAGCATCTCAGCATTCATCAGATAAAACATCCGGACGCAGCCATGATCGTAGCTGGCGATTTCAATCAGGCAAATCTGAAAAAAGTGATGCCATCCTTCTTTCAGCACATCGCCTGCTCCACCAGAGGAAGAAATACGCTGGATCACTGCTACACCCCGTTCAGAGCTGTACCGGCTCCGCCACTAGTGGGGGCGACTAGCACGTCCGACCATGACTCCATTTACCTGATCCGACCAATCAGAGGCCAAGCTTCAGGACGCTCTCGAGGACGTAGACTGGGGGATGTTTCAAGGAAGCGCCAGTGACGTCAGCGAGTTCGCAGACACGGTCGTGAGTTTCATAACATCACTTGCCGACAGTATTATCCCCACAAAGAAGGTGCGGGTGTTCCCAAACCAGAAACCGTGGGTGGATAATACTATCAGAGCAGCTCTGAAATCTCGCACCACTGCCTACAACCTGGGCAGAGAGTCAGGAAACATGGAGGAGTATAAGGCTACAGTCTATACTCTGCGCAAGGCTGTTAAACTTGCAAAACGGACGTATGCTGACAAAATGGAGACACAAATGGCACAGAATGACACAAGAGGCTTATGGCAGGGACTGAGGATGATAACTGACTACAAAGTCAGCGGCCCCTCAATGGGGAGCGACGATGCCTCTCTCGCGGACAAACTCAACTCTTTCTACGCTCGGTTTGGTGCAGACAGTGGCGCCGCTAGCTCAGCGGCTAGTGACGTCACTGGCGCGTCGGCTGTTGTGGAGGGGGGGGGCATCCGCGGGGGGGCGGGGACGCTCTCTCATTGTCGGTACACAGTGTGAGAAGAGCATTTATGCAGGTGAACACCAGAAAAGCTGCTGGCCCAGACGGAATAACAGGACGCATACTTAAGTCCTGCGCTAACCAGCTAGCCCCTGTGTTCACCGCCATATTTAATCGATCCCTGGCGGAGTCAGTGGTCCCCGCCTGCTTCAAGATGTCTACCATCATCCCTGTACCAAAGAAAACCTCCCCAACATGTCTCAATGACTAAAGACCGGTGGCACTCACCTCTGTGGCCATGAAATGTTTCGAGAGGCTGGTCAAGGATCACATTTGTGCCTCCCTCCCCAGTGATATGGACCCTATGCAATTTGCATACAGGCCAAACAGGTCCACTGATGATGCGGTCTCCCAAGTACTGCACAGCACCCTCTCTCACCTTGACCGCCAGAAGGGGGGCTATGTGAGACTGTTGTTCATTGACTACAGCTCAGCGTTCAACACCATAGTCCCCACCAGACTGGTGGACAAGCTGATTGAGCCTGGTCTGAGCTCCGCTCTGAGCACCTGGATACTGGACTTTCTGAGCGAAAGGCCCCAGGCGGTCAGGGTGGGGGGTCAGACCTCCAACACCATCACCCTGAGCATCGGGTCCCCCCAGGGCTGTGTTCTGAGCCCCCTGCTGTACTCACTATACACACACGACTGTGTGGCCAAGTTCAGCTCCAACTCCATAGTGAAGTTTGCGGACGACACAGTGGTGGTGGGGCTGATCTCGGACAACGACGAGAAGGCCTACCGGGAGGAGGTTGAGGTACTGTAACGCTGGTGCCAGGACAACAGCCTGCTCCTGAACAAGGAACTGATCGTGGATTATAGGAGAGGACAGCAGGAGACACACACACCACTGAGGATAAACGGGGCTACCGTGGACAGGGTGAGCAGCTTTAAGTACCTGGGGGTCCACATCTCAGAGGACCTGACATGGACAACACACATAGACTCGGTCGTAAAAAAGGCGAAGCAGCGCCTCTACCACCTGAGACAGTTAAGGAAGTTCAGAGTATCTGGGAAGATACTCCAGTCCTTCTACTCCGGAGCTGTAGAGAGCATCTTGACTGGAAACATCACTGCCTGGTATGGAAACAGCACGGCACAGGACAAGAAGGCCCTACAGAGAGTGGTGCGCTCAGCCGAGCGTACCACGGGTATTGCACTACCACCCCTGCAGGTTCTATACAACAAGAGGTGCAAATCCAGAGCCTGCAGAATAATGAAAGACCCTCACCACCCCAACAACAGCCTGTTCATGCTGCTGAGGTCAGGCAGATGCCTGCGAACACCAGCTACTAGGACAGAGAGACTTCGGCTCAGCTTCTTCCCCCAGGCCATCAGAGCCTTGAACACTGAACTCTCCACACACAAGCACACATGAGCACACACACGACACACACACTGTACACGCTCACACACTAGCAGCCACTTTAACATGAGCAAGCACACACTCATGCTGCACACGCCCACACTTATGGCCACTAAGGAAAGGTCACTTTAAGAATAGTATAGTATAACTGAGATTGTATAATATAGCATGTACAGAAAGACCCAGTGCCTCATCCGTCGCTAACAGTGTATTGCACTACCACAGGACCTAGCATGTCCTACCATGCTCTGTAAATAACTTATGTACATATACCGATATGCCCTACTCTGTTTACTTGCTTTATTGCACAATGTCGTTCTATTGGATTCTATTATATGTTATTACTATTGTATTATGCACATCGTTGCGGGCAAGACCACCCGCATTTCATTGTATACTCGTATGCCGTGACAAATAAAACTCTTGACTTGACTTGACTTGACTTGACATGCAGCCAGATAGCTTTCTACTGAACGCACAGGAGAGGAAACTGGTATCTATCTTCTTGTCTCTCTCTCTGGAGAAGACGGTAAGCTAATTTCCCAAAAATGTTGGTGTGTTCCTTTAACAACCTGCCTCCGACTTCTCACAAACCAAAACCACTGAGACATGGGCTCGTATCGCATCGAAGAGGACACGGTCAGATATATAGGCTCCTCAAAAACACGAATTATCCCTTTAACAAACACACCTAAATCATCTTCGGCTCCGATGCGAGTCTACCATGTGTGGTAGCTTGGGACTAATTTGAGAGGTGGAAAAAAACATCAAACTGATCGACATCATATGTGGTCCTTGTGCGCTCGAAAAGTGGCACGTCGACTATGACACAGGGCCGGTGTTGTTCGTTGTGAGGTCATCTTTTTTCTTTTCATTTCTCTCTCTCTCTCTCTCTCTCTCTCTCTCTCTCTCTCTCTCTCTCCATATATCTCTCTCTCTCCCTCCCTCTCCCTCCCTCTCCCTCCCTCTCCCTCTCCCTCTCCCTCTCTCTCCTCTCTCCTCTCTCTCCCCCCGTTGTCAGTCCCTCGGGTCCAGAGGCGGGAAACTTTGGGAATGTTTATATAGAGGAGCAGGAAGTGGCTGTTATGCACGGTCACCACGCTACACTGACATGTCGGAATGCCACATGCGTGTTATTTGCAGGCCCACTGGGAAGGGAGCGGCGTCCCTGTTCACATTGACGGACAGCAGAGGGGAGAGAGCGGCTTCACGTGGCCATGATGCGTGGCGTGTTTTTCGGGGGCCTACAAACACAGCAGGGACAGGGAGTCGCAAGGAGAAGAATGCATCCAAATAGATTCCATATACTATAAATTTCTTCGTGGACGTTTATGCAGACGACGGCGAATTCCGTCTCTGCTGGAGGATAAACCTTTAGGTCTTGGATGTGTCAAGATGTGATGATGTGGAATATAGAGAGAAAAGGGGGGAGGTACTGTGCATTATCCTGCCTCGAGTGTGTCTGCCCTTCGTACAGTAGGAGATGAGATGTATGGGCGTCTTTCTCTCATGCCATCTACTGTGAATAGCATTGAAAGAAGGGCTTGATATCTATTAAATTAAAAGACGTTAAACTAAAAGTCGCTGCTCATTTGCTCGTGACGGAGCACTCAATCTCAATTATTTGTTGGATTGGACAACCTTTTTCCACGCCAAAAAATAGTAGTGGAATTTGTAAGACAATTCATCTCCCTGCGTCGACAAATTGAAAGTGAATTGACCCTGAAACCAAATATAAAGAATATAAAGACATATATTCTTATAAAATATGTTTTAAAAGGGAAGCACATTAAAGGCATATAACAGTAATTGTCTCAAGATGTAGTTTAAGATGCAGTCAGTCGATACAGGTGACGCGTTTCAAGCTGAAGCTATTCCTCAGGTCATCAACTGGCTTCCCACCCTTCATTTTCCCATGCATCTTTTGGCCTTTTCTCTCACTGTTTGCTAGTGGACACATACAATGCTAATGGATAAGATGCTAATGGATACACATAAGATGCTAGTGGATACATACAATAATAATAATAATAATAATAATAATAATAATAATAATAATAATAATAATAATAATAATAATAATAATAATAATAATAATAATAATAATAATAATAATAATAATAATAATAATAATAATAATAATAATAATAATAATAATGATAATGATAATAATAATAATAATAATAATAATAATAATAATAATAATAATAATAATAATAATAATAATAATAATAATAATAATAATAATAATAATAACTTTATTTGTATAGCACTTTTCATACAGAGGTTGCAGTTCAAAGTGCTTCACAACAGTAAAAAAAATACAGGCATAAGCGGGCATAAAAAAGATAGACAGGTAGCAAGGTATGGCAAATCACAGTGTTTCACATTAGGATCTAGCATCCCAATGCTAATGGATAAGATGCTAATGGTTACACATAAGATGCTAGTGGATACATACAATGCTAATGGATAAGATGCTAATGGTTACACATAAGATGCTAGTGGTACATACAATGCTAATGGATAAGATGCTAATGGTTACACATAAGATGCTAGTGGATACATACAATGCTAATGGATAAGATGCTAATGGTTACACATAAGATGCTAGTGGATACATAAGATGCTAGTTTATACATATAATAGCTAGTGGAAACATATAAGATGCTAGTGGATACATATAAGATACTAGTAGATACATATAAGATGCTAATGGATATATGTATAAGATGCTAGTGGAAACATATAATATGCTAGTAGATACATATAATATGCTAATGGTTCAATTTAAGATGCTAGTAGATACATATAAGAAGCTAGTGGATACATATAAGATGCTAATGGATACACATAAGATGCTAGTGGATACATAAGATGCTAGTTTATACATATAATAGCTAGTGGAAACATATAAGATGCTAGTGGATACATATAAGATGCTAGTAGATACATATAAGATGCTAATGGTATATGTATAAGATGCAAGTGGAAACATATACGATGCTAGTAGATACATATAAGATGCTAATGGTTCAATTTAAGATGCTAGTAGATACATATAAGAAGCTAGTGGATACATATAAGATGCTAATGGATACATATAAGAAGCTAGTGGATACATATAAGATGCTAATGGATACATATAAGAAGATAGTGGATACATATAAGATGCTAATGGATACATATAAGATGCTAATGGATACATATAAGAAGATAGTGGATACATATAAGATGCTAATGGATACATATAAGAAGCTAGTGGAAACATATAAGATGCTAGTGGATACACATAAGATGTTAGTGGATTAATATAAGATGTTAGTGGAGTCAGTGGACACATATAAGATGATAGTGGATACACATAAGATGTTAGTGGATACATATAAGATGTTAGTGGATACATATAAGATGTTAGTGGATACATATAAGATGATAGTGGATACACATAAGATGTTAGTGGATACATATAAGATGATAGTGGATACATATAAGATGATAGTGGATACATATAAGATGCTAGTGGATACATATAAGATGCTAGTGGACACATATGAGGAAAATAATGTCCACTGATGACAACTTACCGTCACTGAATTAGGACCAATCTGGTTTCCAGAAGGTGGAGTCCCTTCTCCCTGTCCTGTGCTGTCCTGTCCCCCATTTAGTCCCTCTGGATGTCCAGAGAATAGATGGCTGTCCGGAGATACCGGGGGGGGGGGGGTATTGGTTACTGTATCTTATGGTTGTCACATTCAATCGTCTCTGCTCTCCCTGTGGTTAAAAGATGGAATGAGAGACAGAGAGAGAGAGACAAAGACAAAGAGACAGGGAGTGAGAGATACAGAGAGAGAGCCAGAGTGAGAGAGAGAGAGAGAGAGAGAGAGAGAGAGAGAGAGAGAGAGAGAGAGAGAGAGAGAGAGAGAGAGAGAGAGAGAGAGAGAGAGAGAGAGAGAGAGAGAGAGAGAGAGAGAGAGAGAGGGCGAGAGAGAGGGGGAGAGAGTCAAACAAATGGGCCTGTGTTTTTCAACCCCCTGTTTGTATGCAGCACCATGGCCGGGCGTACTGCCAAATCTCTCTCCTCTTCCCCAAATGGCAAATGGTAAAAAGGAAGAGAAAAGCCCTCTGAACCCCCCGCCCCTCTCACACACACACACACACACTCTCACCCATTTTTCACCCCTCATCTGAGCAAACACAAAAGAGCCAAGGCGAGTCAGTGTGTGTGTATGTGTGTGTGTCTGTGAACGTGCCAGGATTAAGGCCAGGGTGATGATGATGATGATGATCACATGGTTCATAAGAGGAGGAGAGGAGCAGGGCTTGATGCACAGCAAATAATCATAATAAGCATCAATAATCCATCTCAACAAGTAGTTTAAAATCTTTTAATTTACAAGAGGGATTACAGGTGAAATGCTAGAGTTAGTGATATACAATGTACATGTGATTAAACTGGGTATACACACTATATAAAGTAGTACTACTGAGTAATAGTGCTAATCAGGTGTAATGTAATGATGTGTATACACCTCAGATGTATGGATGTATGTAAACAAGTGAGAATGTCTTGAATTTAGCGAGTTGAGGTCACAGGTGAGGTCACTCTGTTCAATTTAGTTTCAAGGTCATTTTTGCCCGTTTCGGAGAAAATCCTCAAAACGGGCTCATTTTGCATTGGAACAAGTGAAACGACCCAACTGAAAGGTTTAAAGGGATAGTTGTGATTTCCGGCTTGTACTACGGACCAGGAGCTCGACCCCATTGGTTTGCGGCTGACCAGCCGGAGCTATAGGGCGAGGTCGGAACAGCACGGATCACGCTGAGTGAGAAAGGACCGGTCCACACGTCAGTGACATCATTGGTAAGTTAGCGAACAGGGCGAGCATTCCAAAGATCTGAACCATCCACTTAAAGCCTCAAATACAAGATTAAATTAGGGCTACATGTTAAAAATGGAATTTTTTTATGTTTTTACAGTGTTATTTCACTGAGAACACTTTATATGGCATCATCTGTCATGTGATGCCACTGTGTCTGTATGTCTGTCTGTGTACATGTGTGTGCATGGGTGCATGCATGTGCGTACGTGTGTACGTGTGTGATCTGAAACTGGCAGCTGGGGCAGGAGAAAGGGCCATCCCTCTCTCGTGTCTTCAATGAGCTCATTGTGTGGCTGAGGAGAAGGAGACCAGGTCAATGACATGTAAAGAGACTGTGTGGCCGTGGCAGCTGACAAGATCAGGGCCTGTAATTAGTGTGTGTGTGAGTGTGTGTGTGTGTACTGTGTACACAGAGGATGTGGGATGGGCCGTGTGTCACACCCCTTCCCGACACACACCCAAACACACACACACACACACACACACACACACACACACACACACACACACACACACACACACAATCAAACTTGTAAATAATATATACGAATACTCAAAAACACACACACACAGGTACACAAACTCATACATGTATAGGCCTACACACACACACACACACACACACACACACACACACACACACACACACACACACACACACACACACACTTTACATACATACACACAAAAATGTACATATACACACTAAAAACACATACACACAACACAAAACCAAACACATGAACACCCAGGCACACACACACACACACACTCGTAAATATATACAAACACACAAAGGTACACAAACTCGTACATTCATACACACACACACAAACTAATTTACATATACACGCTAAAAACACATACACGACACAAAACCAAACACATGAACACCCAAGCACACACACACACACTCGTAAATATATACAAACACACAAAGGTACACAAACTGGTACACCAAACCAAACACACAAACACCCAAGCACACACACACACACACACACACACACACACACACACACACACACACACACACACACACACACACACACACACACACACACACACACACACACGTGCGCACTAAAAAAACAACAATGCTGCGTGGACTGGCCTGACGATCCCCAGCATGACACTGAGTAACTCCCTTTCGGAGGAATTAGCTGTTAATCTCCACACAACGTGTGAGATTTCCCATTGAAAATAAGGTCTCTGGGTGTAAATCTTAACAGCCAGGTGGCCTGGGGTGGCCCATGTAGACAGAAGCCCAGAGGGGCCCACAGTGTGTGTGTGTGTGTGTGTGTGTGTGTGTGTGTGTGTGTGTGTGTGTGTGTGTGTGTGTGTGTGTGTGTGTGTGTGTGTGTGTGTGTGTGTGTGGGTGTGTGTGTGTGTGTGTGTGTGTGTGTGTGTGTGTGTGTGCGCGCATGCATGTGTGCGTTCCTGTGTGTGCGTGTGTGTGTGTGTGTGCGCGCGCGTGCGTTCCTGTGTGTGTGTGTGTATGTGCATGTGTGCGTTCCTGTGTGTGCGTGTGTGTGTGTGTGCGCGCGCATGCGTTCGTGTGTGTGTGTGTGTGTGCGTGCGTTCTTGTGTGTGTGTGTGTGTGTGTGTGTGTGTGTGTGTGTGTGTGTGTGTGTGTGCGTGCGTTCTTGTGTGTGTGTGTGTGTGTGTGTGTGTGTGTGTGTGTGTGTGTGTGTGTGTGTGTGTGTGTGTGTGTGTGTGTGTGTGTGTGGTTTGGAAGCTGAACTGACAGTCATCCTGGGGGGAAACACAGGTGCGATTAGCAGACTGTGAATAATAGCTCACGGTCACCTCATTACACCTCGTAAATTATCTCCACACACACACACACACACACACACACACACACACACACACACACACACACACACACTATGCTGTTGAATATGGTACAATTAGATTGACGAGTGTCTTTATACTTCTTGGGGGGGTTGTCTTGCGGGCTTCTACTGTAGGTTACTTTACATTTAGCTGACGCTTTTGTCCAAAGTGACTTATAAATTGTGGACAACAGATCAGCACAAAGGGTGGTATTGTTCTAAGTCTAGCAGTGCTGAACTTCACTCTTGAGTGCATAGACATATTAGCATAGTACACAGTAGATAGTAGTAGAATAGTAAAATAGTACGTAGTAGATAGTAGTATCTATACATAGTAGCATAGTAGATTGTAGGTTCGTTGTTGTATATATTATTAAGTGTTTTGCAAAACTTTTATAGTATATTCTGTAAGTCATTCAGAGAGAAATGTCAATTAAATGTAATATACATTTTATATATATATATAGTACAGCAAATATGAAGCCTTCATGGGAACAACGCACGAATATGTTGTTGTATATATTATTTTGAAAGTGTTTTGCAAAACTTTGATACTATATTCTGTAAGTCATTCAGAGAGAAATGTCTGTAAAGGTAGCAGGCCATGTGTCATTCCTACCTTGCGTGTGTTAGTAGCCTACTATGCAAAGCATTCATGAATCATGAACCCCTCGGGTACCAATTGTGTTTTGTTCAAGCCAAGGTGATCCCCACTGCAGGCATTTAGATAAGATGAAAACGCAGTTTATAGGTCAGTGAAACCAGACTTTTTTATTTTTATTTTTTTTACTAAACTTTACGATGTAGACTAGAGTTAACACGGAACAGCGTGACTATATGAATTGAAAATGGGGGACCCTGATGGAAACAAGACAAACGTCTTTCTCAGGTCTGCATCCCCTTAACAATTGTATGTATTGAGCCGTACTGTATTGTACCCATTCTGCAATCTGTTAAATAAAGTTTTCATTCATTCATTCATTCATGGCCCTGTCCGTGTCCACATGCATTATCTGCAATCATGACCATGGAGAGCTCCCTGCAGCCTGAGCGTGAGGTTGTTTGGTACATCCTTATAAATAAAATGCATTATTATTATTATTATTATTATTATTATTATTATTATTATTATTATTATTATTATTATTATTATTATTATTATTATTATTATTATTATTATCCACTTGCAATTTAAGCTAGTACATTGTTTGCATGTTAACAGGAAATAAACTCGATCTGCAGTTGAAGAAACGTGAGTAGATACTTGCCTTAAATCACTGACGCACACAAATCACGAAGGAAAAGTTGCACAAGGTTGGGCTCAACAACCGAACTGCGCAGGCGCCTACATGATATGTGCGCATGCATGTCCATCCATCACGGTCCTCACATAATCAAAAACGTTTCCTTGGAATAGTATTAAACAAGCGCGAATCCGCAATACTGCGTGCGTGCATTCACACACACACACACACACACACACGCACACACACTTGATCTCCATGCCAAACGTCAACTGTGGCCGCTAGAAGACTATTTCAATGAACTAGCACCATGATGACAATTGTATTATATAAGATAGAGACATTGAAAAGACGTCATATCACATTGTAATGTAAACTGGACAACTGTCAAGTGTGTTATACCAACCAAGGGATTGGGAATGCTGTTAGCAGTCAATATTTGTGAACACACAAACACACTCTCTCAAGTAGGCAATGAATAGAGCACAGACTGGAGTCATACAACTTGGAAATTCTCACACCCAAGTGTGCTTTGTGTTTTAGAGTTGCTAAGAGCTCTGGACTAGAATTTAAACCTCGTTTTGGGTGTCAAGAGCTCAAACAAATATTTTATGGGCCCCCACAGAGTCAATGTCCCATTCATTATTTATGGAGCAGCCCCAGACTTCACATCCAGGTGACATCACAGATTCCAAGGGTTCTCACTCTGATTTCTAGCTTCAGGGGAGAGCGGTGCATGTTCACAAGTATTGACTGAATGGCCCTGGGGCACAGGAAGAACATGTGTGAATTCTGAAAATGCTAACATTATGGGGCAATGGCATGCGCTCGCCGTTCTTTCCGGAGTCAGACAAGAAGATAGATCTTCTCTCTGACCTAGCTTAGCGGGAGAGGTGTTTTGGCCAACGGCTAGGCTAGCTGATCCGTATCCGCTTCCATTCATTTGTGCTAAGCTAGACTTCCTTTAAAGGAACACGCCAACATTTGGGGAAATTAGCTTATTGTCTTCTCCAGAGAGAGACAAGAAGATAGATACCAGTTTCCTCTCTGTGTGTTCAGTATCTGGCTGCATGTTAGCCTAGCTTAGCACAATGAATGGAAGCGGACATGACCGGTTAGCCTTCGGGAGAGGTGTTAGTTGGACAAGGCCTAGGCTAACCGGCCATGTCCGCTTCCATTCATTGTGCTAAGCTAGGCTAACATGCAGCCATATAGCTTTCTACTGAACGCACAGAGAGGAAACTGGTATCTATCTTCTTGTCTCTCTCTGGAGACAATAAGCTAATTTCCCAAAATGTTGGCGTGTTCCTTTAAGTCAAGCGCATTTCAACCAAAACATTTTGTAGATCTAAAGCATCTTATACAGTGAATCATCCCTTGCTCTTTCAAAGATTATCTAGTATTGGTTTGTATATAAAGGCTTGTGATTGGTTGCAGAATGATTTGTTTGAGAAGTATGCGAAGTATGAAGTCGGGAAATGCCCAGTCTGATTTTTGTCAATAACAAAAGGTTACATTTTGGGTCTCATCCTCTTCATATCAATGATATTGTCTCTTCCTTGAACGGTTGTCAAGCCCATCTTTATGCTGATGATACTATAGTATATTGTATTGCTGGCTCTGTACAACTGTCTATTGAGAACTTGCAATTTTCCTTTAATCCTCTCCAGGAAGCGCTTATTAATCTTAAATTGGTACTTAATGGAAGTAAAAACTAAATTCATGCCGTTTACTAGAGTCAGAAATATTGAATATAATAGTTTGCATATATTCACTGTGGGTGGTTCTTTATATCTTGGTATCTGGCTTGATGAGAAAGTTACATTTAAATACCATATAGACAACCTTACCAGCAGCAACATGTGAGCTGGAAAATTGGCTTCTTGTACAGAAACAGCCAGCTTTCCTATAATTAGTAGGAATGGGATCGTTGAAGCAGTTTTCTTATCAGTTTTGGACTGTTATAAACACGCTGGTGCTTCCACTCTTAAACCACTGGACTCAGTCCATCACTCTGCCCTCAGATTCATCACTGGTGACAGCTATGATACTCACCATTGTCTCCTGTATAATAAGGTTGGTTGGTCTTCTTTTGCAGAGAGGCGCAATAAACATTGGTATTTATTTATCCACAAGGCTCTTATTGCTAAGCTACCACCTTACATCCCCATGTTGCTGGATTGCAACATTGGACCCGGTCTGACTCGCTCAAATAACTGGCTTGTGCTTAAGGTTCCTTGTTCTTGTTCCGAGCTTGGAAAGTCTGCCTTTTCCATTAATGCTCCTGACTCATGGAACATCCATCAACACGCTTTGAAGATCAATACTCATTCCAAACTATGCACAGTTCAAAAACCATGATCACTAACCACTGTGCATCAATCTGTAACTGTTTTAGCCGATTATCTTGTGTTTTAGGTGATTGTCTTTGTTTTTAACTTGTGTTTTAGGTGATTTCCCCTCTTTTTATCTTTGCTTTTCATCTTGTTGTGTTACTACTTGTGTTTGTGTCTTATTTATTTTAACTGTCTGTTTACTCAACATCAGTGTAAATGAGAGCAAAACCTCAATGGTCTTTAGAGTTTTTAAATAAAGGTTTGATGATGATGAGTTTTCCACAGTTCGAGGGCCTCTCACAAACAGGGCAATGTGTGTGTGTATGTTTTGTGGGGTACGGGCCGGGCCCCGACAGACCCGTTACCATGGCGACTAAGCTTCTCTTTCAGGCCTGGGTCTGATCTGAGGGTAGGCCCTCTCACTTTGTGACAGAGGATCTGGGCCACGTCAAGCCACCACAAGGGTCTCAGAGCACACTCCCAAACCCCCGATGACAGTTCCTTTTGCCGGACTGAGGAGGAGACCTTGGCCTGCCCAACTGGAGCTCACGGACAGGGAAGGTAGTAGAAGCGAGAGGAGAGGAGGACCCCCCCCCCCATATGTTCATGGGAACATATGGAGCCTGTAGTGGCTCCGCAGCCCCCCTATCCCGCTCCACCATCACCGCTGCTGTCCCTGCAACCCCTCTTACAGCCCACCCACCACCCCCCTGGCTTTGATGTCCTGGGATCTGACCTGCCTCGTTTGTAGAAGGCTATCAGCCAGCGGAGAGAGGCTACCTCGTCAAGTTACCCACAGAGAGACGTACTGTAGCAGGGCAGCTAACACACCGGTTCTCCTAGATGAGGAGAGAGAGAGATCATCAAAGGCTCCCTCTGGTGATGAAGCCAGATGAGATGGAGAGACAAGGACTCCGTTTGTTCCCATAATCCTCTCTCTCTCGCTCTCCCTCTCTCTCTCTGGCACCGAGTTACTGCGAGGAGCTCATGGGAACCGGCTTCCACGAGTCATCAGTCTCTGTCATCTGAAGCGCACATATCAAAGCGTTGAAAAAGATATGAAAGTACGTCTCATCGCCGTCGACATCACTTATCATTATGAAAACAGATTTGCTCAACTGATAATGTCATTGTTCATGATGGGAGTTTTTTTTCTTCATTTTTCTTTCATTAGTTATAACTTGATTTGCGGGAATGTACTGTGACAAATTGCACCGTAAAATGGTCTCTGCTCTTGTACCATAAACATGAGTGGTGTGGAAGCTCATGGTTTCCCTCAGAAAGGATTTGTTCACAAGTGTCACCGTGTGACACTGCCCAGAAACGTTGCTGATGATGGTGCGCCCTCTGGTGGTGAGAGATAAGTATGACATGACAATAGTATTGCATTTTTCCTCATGAATTGACTTTATTATGAAAATTTCCACAACAATAAAAAAAGAAAAAAGGAAACAAAAAGAGAGACTATTGTGCGTTTCATTTGCCGAAAACCCCAAACCAGCCGAGCATATTTTGGTGCTCATAAATGTAGGTTGTGATAAAATATCTAATAAGGCTGCCTCTTGACACATTTAGTGGCGTGTGGATTCTTTCTACGCTGCTACCCAGCTGCTAAATTATGAATACAGTGCGTTTACCTCCGTGACTTTGTTACATTCAGACAGAAAGCTGCATTCATGTCCCGGCATGCGAGAGCATTAACATGGGAAACACCGCCCCAAATTAAGACTTCAAGACATGACATTTCCATTGTTTGAGTGAAGTTCGATCGACGTGGGCAAACGGCCGGAAACCAGAGACACAAGACTCAAACTTGAGATGTCATCGGGTATTAAGTGTGGAGCCGCTTCACAGACAATGAATGGGTGTGTGAGTTTGTGGGCCCGCAGAATGTTTGTTCCGAGTTTTCATACCCAAACGGTCTTTATTCTATAGTAGTGTTTTCAGTTCTGAAACAAGAGAGCTAAATGGACCCGTACACTCAGAACATTTCCCTGGGTACTCTCTACCATCTTCACCCAATTCACTGTCTATGGAGCAGCTTCAGACTTAAAGGAACACGCCAACATTTGGGAAATTGGCTTTCCTTCCTCTCCAGAGAGAGACAAGAAGATAGATACCAGTTTCCTCTCTGTGCATTCAGTAGAAAGCTATCTGGCTGCATGTTAGCCTAGCTTAGCACAATGAATGGAAGCGGACACGACCGGTTAGCCTAGGTATTGTCCAACTGATACCTCTCCCGAAGGCTAACCGGTCATGTCCGCTTACATTCATTGTGCTAAGCTAGACTAATGTGCAGCCAGATTTCTACTGACGATTCCCAAATGTTGGCGTGCTCTTTTAAGACCTGATGACATCACAAGTTTGAGTGTTAGCACTCAACAGGGTGGTTTCTATTCGCCAATATTCTTGGACCATTTTAGGCCACATTCATAACATTAGGAATTCTTAAAATTGGGCAGTGTTCCCCATTTAACAATGTGTATTAACAACTCAAGTGGACCTTAGAAGATACGTCTGGCACTCTGCCAAACAAAATGTCCTCAGAACATCAAACGTGAATTTAATAATATCTTCACTACCGCCGTTTCAGCTTTTGTGAACACAGCTGTTCAGAAATGTGGAAGCTTAGTTAAAATAGCACGGAGTGTTTATCTGTGACCGGCGTGTTCTGTGCCGTATCGTATCGTGTCAACGTGCTTTATTCGTTGAGCTTGGGGTGAGACCAGAAATGTTTTCCCAGCCTTCGGTTGGATGAGAAAGTTCTATTCTGGTAGAATGGAAACCGGACTATTTTATATCAAACAAATATGCTGATGATATCAAGAAATATCTGCTTAAAAACCTACAGTATATGTGCCCTGTATAATATCAGACTGTTCCAACACCATATGACCCCGCCCCCCTCTCTCATGACCTGGGCTACAGGCTGCTCTCCCCCATTGGACAATGTGCAATTTTATATTGCATTTTTTTTTACTTAACACTGTGCAATAGTGCTCACTATTTATTTATTCATTGGAACTTTTTAAACTTTAGTTCTAACTTTCATTGTTTGTTTGTTGTATTGGTTGTCCTTTGTATCACTTTTTATCATCTATCTACCGGATACCTGAATTTCCCCAAGGGGATGAATAAAGTAAATAAATCTATCTATCTATCTATCTATCTATCTATCTATCTATCTATCTATCTATCTATCTATCTATCTATCTATCTATCTATCTATCTATCTATCTATCTAATGTAGTGAAATGTTGAACTTACAGTATATATAAGAGCTATAAAAAGGTAATTATCGTAACTTTTTTCCTTTTTGTAGAGGGGCTTTGTATGAATCCCTGCTGCCATCTACTGGTAGTAAAATGCTATTGAAGGAGATACTGTGGAAAGTGCAGGTTCCAGCTGGGCCTGGTTATATGTGCTCTGGGTGGTTTTGCAGACAGGTGATGAACTCCTTCACTGCCTTGCCCTCGAAGCAGATCAGGTAGACGGCGGAGAACAGTGGAAACCTACAGGATGAAATGCACAATCAAGTACAATCGAATATGTGACTGTGGAGATCACGCGTCTCAGTCTTTCCACAGAGTGGAGGTGGGATGATAGGAGTAACTCACGACATGATACAAAGCCGATATTAAGCCCTTGATAACAATAATATAAAAATGTTTGATTCACGTAAAAATATCTGAAGTCCTGCAATGCGCTTGGTGCTCGATGTAGAGAGAGTCTGAGCCGTTTTAATGACTGTGATTCTCTCGTTTCTGAAATACATGCACTTTTGAACAATAGGCCTTTAAACTACAACCTTGCAGTAGTTACCATGCAGGAGCGTGCTACCTAGTCCTTTAATGGTTCAGACTACTGTTTTAAGTCTATAAATACTTAGTTAACCATTTCCATTAGAATCACTGCAAGATATCCTTATTATTCAAATTGTACTGTTATTGTTTCAAATGTATCTTCAATTCTACAGTCTATGACTACTCCTGTTTCTACTCCAAACTCTCCACTCACCTTTAAACATAGAAAAGGACCAGGAATAAATTCACTTACATATTAAAAGTCTATCTCAGAAATTGGATGATATCAATGTCTTACGTTATGCAGACTACTCTCGACATCTTGGTCTTTAGTGAATCCTGGCTAAATAAACGTATTAATGACTCAGATGTAGCTTTAATGGGCTATTTCTGTTCAATCGTCTTTCTCTGCGTCTGTTCTGAATGCTGTCACGAGACCAGGATGTTTGGAGTTTCTTTCTCTAAGGGTTCATACGGGGCCTTCGTCTGTGGTTGTGGTAGGAGTCTACAGACCGCCATCTGTGGATCTGGGTTCCATCGATGTCTTGGCGGATCTTCCTTGTTATTTTTCTGATGATTCATTAACTATGGTAGGTGATTTGAACCTGAATTGGCTTAACGGCTCATCTGACTATCTTAAGGAGATTGGTGGTTGCCTCAATTTAGCTAAATTAATTACAGAACCTACTAGGTCAAATTTTAAACTGCTAAAATCGACCGTTATTGATCTGTTATTCTCTAATTCGCCGTGCATGTGGCGCGCAGGCTGTTTGTGTTTTCCTTCGGCCATGACGTGCTTTATCAGGGGGTGTCTTGGATGGGGATGTGGTGGGGATTGATGTGTGGGGTGTTTGGGGGACTGGCTGTTCCAGGGGGTGGTTCACATGCCTTCGAGTGACATTGTACTATTGTACTTATTTTATGCCTATATTAAGTCTGCACGTTTACATTGTACTACTTTTATTGTCTTTTATACCTATTCTTATGTCTGCAATTTATGCATTGTTTTTCACATATGTTCATTTTATACAAATTGCTGTGGGGCACTCTGAACTGCGATCTATGTGTGAAAAGTACTATATAGATAGTTATTCATATTTATTATTGTTATATTGTAGAAATGTGTGCATTGAAATGTCTGTAAAGTCTCGACGACATTGAAAATGAGGGCAACCTCAATTGTCTTTTCGAGAATAAATGAAATCAATGAATCAATGAATAATTGAGTTGACACAATTGTAGCCAGAGTGGTGTTTTTGATCTAGGATAATCTTGGAATCAGCGACTTGCATGCATCAGAAGTGCACGGCTAGAGAACCATGTGGATATTCTCGTGTCCCAAGCTGCAGCAGAAAAGTGGCTTCCTGTACAGAAATAGATCCAGCTTTCCTTGTGATTAGTAGAAAGAGGATTGTTGAAGCCGTTTTCTTATCAATTGTGGACTGTGGTGATGTGATTTATAGGCATGCTTGCGGCTTCAACTCTTAAACCTCTGGACTCGGTCTATCATTGTGCCCTCAGATTTATTACTGGTGACAGATAAAGTAGGATACCCACCACTGTCCTTTATGAAGAGGTCGGATGGCCTTCTCTGGTTGAAAGGCGTAACTATCGTTGGTATTCGTTTATTTTTAAAGCCCTTATTGGTAAACTACACTCCCCCCTTACATCACAACACTGTTGGAATGGAAACTCGGATGCCATTCTACACGTTCAAATGACTGGTTGGTTTCCTAGGGTTCTTCAAATTTGCTCTGAACTTGGAAAAACTGCGTTTTCCTTTGATGCTTCCAACACCTCCAACCGACTCTGAATCTGGAGGTTGTCCCTTATCTTGCTGCATTTAAAAGTATGATCTCCAACCACTGTGTATCGAGTTGAAACTGTTCTTAACTGATTTTTATTGTTTAATCTTATTTGTTGTGCCTTTATGTATGAACCTGCTGATAACTGTGTCTTTGTTTTGTAGCTCGTCGCTGTAAATGAGGGTCACCTCAGTGTCTCATGAGTTGAAATAAAGGTTTGAAATTAAAATGAAATGAAATACAGTAGGTGTATTTTTTTTTTTAAATATGAATATATTGCGGATGGTATAGTTAAAAAGAAATCCATACCATTCATGACGGTTGACCTTCATATTCGGTATACCTCCCAGCCCCATCTTGATACATGGCATTGTTTACAGTATTGCAATATATTGAATAGTGACCCATGTATGGTGATATGTGTCGTATCAATACCCTGCTGAAGAGTGATTAGAAGGCAGTAAACTCACTTATCCGCTATGTTCTTCTTCTTCAGAATGGTGTAGACCTCTGCTGAGGTTTGTGGACCTTGAAGCTTCTGGCCGTTCAGCATCTCCACCTCCAGCTCAGCAATAGACTGGATGACCATACGTGCACGCACACGCACACACATACACACACACACACACACACAAGGTACATGTTTATCTATACTTGTGAGGACCATCCGTTGTAGCCGCCCTGAGTATCCCAGCATTGTCCGTTTGTAAATTGGATGTTCCTAGCCCGAGATACGTGAACACAAAGATGTTGAGCCTGGTCTTCTTACTACGGTGAGCAGAGAGCCTGGTCTTCTTACTACGGATGGTTGGCAGGGAAATAAGTAATTATATTACCGAGGCTCCAAATGTTCCCTATAGGTCACTTCTGAAGACACCAAGACGGACATGATTGTGGCGTCAGTTTTCCGCTCAGACACTGGGAACCCGCTCAAACGGCTGAACAAGGCAGTACCATGCCTGAGGTTTGACATTATTATACTTCTGAGGACCCTTGCTGAAACATGCACAGCTCAATGACGTCACCGTGGATACCGGCCAACCAGGAAGCGACAGAGCTTTAGAATTCTAAGATTCAAACTCAAGGTATTGAACGTCGATGAATCCCTCAGCTCTCAGCCTCCGGTCTCACCTTGGACGTCCTGACGAAGGCCTCTGCCACCTTGCGGTTGCGCCCCCCGTAGCAGGTGGTGATGAGGTCGGCCACGCCGCAGCTCTCCAGGAAGGTGACGGAGGTCACGGGGTCCGTGCAGAACAGCTTGGCGAAGGCGATCATCTCCATCAGGCCGAGCCGGATCACCGCCGCCTTGGTGTTGTCGCCGAAGCCCAGGCCGTCGCAGAAGCCCGCGCCCACCGCCACGATGTTCTGGGGGAGAGGAGGACGGAGGGGGTAACGTTACCGCTTTGAATCCGAGAGCGTTTGGGACACCGTTGATCAAAATGGTCAGTGTAGATATCATATAAAAGAAAATTATAATAATTTGAGTTTGACTTTTTTGTTTGTTCTTTGTTATTTATTTAATTTTTTTTATATACATTTATTATTTGAATGGCTTAAGGCTATATATGTACTTGATGTTTGTTTGTTATGTTGCATATTTGAAATAAACTTCAATCAAATCAAATCAAAATATACAGTCAAATTCATTATATATAAAATGGCTGCATTTATATAGCAGCTTTTATCCAAAGCGCTTTACAATTTGTTCCTCAAATCTTTACCCATTCACTCACACATTCACAGACCGATGGCGGAGGCAACCATGCAAGGTGCCAACCTGCACATCGGGAGCAATTGGGGGTTAAGTGTCTCGCTCAAGGACACTTCGACACGCTGCCGGGGAGGAGCGGGAATCGAACTGAGTGGGAACCTCTGGATTACCAGACGACTGCTCTACTGAGCCACTGTCGCCCGTAACATTACCGCTTTGAATCTGAGAGCGTTTGGCACACCGATGCTCGAAATGGTCAGTGTAGATATACAGTCCAATTCATTATGACTTATAATGGTTATTGATGTATATAATAAGATACGCTCATGATGAACGAATGACCAACAGAACATCAACACCCAGGTCAGAATACAGCTGTGGAGTTTCTACATGAGACATAATTATTATACAATATTATGTAATAAGTCTTGTTAAAAAATTATAACAACAACTTTATTTTTATAGCACTTTTCATACATAAATTGCAGTTCAAAGTGCTTCACAGCAGTAAAAAAAATACAGGCATAAGAGAGCATAAAAAAGATAGAGAACTAGCAAGGTAAGGTAAATCACAGTTTTTCACATTAGGATCTAGCATCCCAATGCAATGGGCCTCTCTGTTTACGGTTTCATTCAGTAATACAATTGTTAAAAAATAATGACAAAGATCTGGATGGACCTAAATGTCCTCAATCTAAATGACAATAAGACAGAGGTTATTGTGCTTGGACATCCAGAGTGTTTGAATGAATGGGATCCCGTGCTTTCAAAAAACGTTTCTTATATTAAAAAGCCTTGGTGTCATTTTTGATAAGTGATTTTAAATGTGATAAAGATAAACAAACCGGCTCTGTAGTCAAACGCCTTCTTTCAGTTATGGCTCCTTGCCAAAATAAATATCTCTCCAAAAGATTTGGAGAGGGTCATGCATGCCTTCATTACATCTAGGCTTGACTACTGTAACTCTGTGTATGTGGGTCAAGACCAGCTCTCTCTACGACACCTACAGCTAGTGCAGAATGCTGCTGCTCACCGTTTGACCGGCACCAGAAAGCGTGACCATATTACACCGGTACTGGCCTCCCTGCACTGGCTCCCGGTCAGTTTCAGGATTCATTTTAAGATCCTGACGTTTGTTTTCAAGATCGTAAAACGGTCCGGCCCCTCAGTACCTAATTACAGGTGAGGACAAGGTAAGGCTGGTAATGCCATGTGGACACAATGTGAGGTTCAAAAACATAAGAATGCGGTTTTCGTGTGATTATTTGTTGACCGGTTACTTGTAATAATAACTTTATTTATATAGCACCTCTCATACATGGATTGCAGCTCAAAGTGCTTCACAGATCCCAGTGCCATCCCAGACCACCCACAATGCCCCCCCCCCCCCCCCCCCCCGCAGAATCTGAAAGCAAAAACATAGAACCCACTGATCCCCACGCAAAGGCAAGGCCACCAGGAGCAGAGACAACAAAGCAGCCCACAGAAACGACACCCCCACAACCATGCATAATGACAGGCACGGTGCCACACATGGTGGCTCAATCACTGTACCACCCAGCAAACAATCCAAGTACACTCAAACTACCCGCGCCACCCCCCCCCACCCCACCCCAACCATGACACGCCCCACCAGAAACTGCATCCCAGATGAAGATACAACAAAGACCAATGCGCGAAACACCTTCAAATGTTATCCATATTAAAAAGGCCAAGGTGAAAAGTTTTTAGCTTACTTTCAAAAATACTTAGTGAGCTTGCCTCCCTAATCTCCATACTGTAGGTATTGTGTTCCACAGCTTTGGTGCGTAACTAGCAACGGCTGCATCCCCAATCTTCTTCTGGCTATTGTTGGGAACCTTTAGTAAACAAGTGTTAGATGATCGTAGTGTTCTTGGGGGTATATAATTAATAAGTGAATTTGCAATGTAGCTTGGTCCTGTTCGATTTAGTGCTTTGTATACAAAGAGGAGCACCTTAAAATCAAAAGTTATCGGTAGCCACTGCCAGTGTAGAGTATGACACTGGAGTAATGGGCTCTCTCCACTTGGTTCTAGTTAGTAGTCTAGCTACAGAGTTTTGGATGAGCTGAAGTCTCTCTTAGGCCTTTCACACCGGCCGGAGCCGGTTCTCGAACGTAATCTCCAACCGGCCGGTGCGTTCACACCGGGAATAATTCGTTCGCAACATGAAAAATCGGTGCTCAGTGTTTTCTTAGAGGGCCGAACTAAAGCCTCCGTCATGTTCCGAACCAATTTTTCCCGGTGTGAAAGGCCTATCTGTGGGTTTTTTTTTCGGGAGGCCAGTAAAAAGTGCATTACAGACAGTAATCCGGTCTGCTCGAAATGAAAGCATGGATCAGTTTTTTTCAGAATGACGTTTTTGTTACCTCGTTAATGTGTGACTTAATGTTTAAATATGAGTCTATGATGACACCAAGACTTTTTAATCCAAGGAGTAAGCTTTCCCATGTTTTTCAGTAGCATTTATTTTTGTTCCAGGGCCTTGGTTGATTGATTGAAAATTGTAATAACCCTTTCTCTGCCACGCTTATGTACAGTGGTGCGTTATTGAAATCATCTGGGGTTGCATGCACCTACAGGGTTCCCACGCTTGCCTTGAATTTTTTCTCCATACTACCTCCTGATTTTCCAGGTACCATATTAAGTGATGATCTATAGGCCCCTGAAGTTTTCCGCCCCCATCCGCGCCCCCCCTCCCCTCACACACACAACCCCCTAGGACACCTGACTACTTACTTGATTTAAAAGATGTACCAGTCAAGTCTACATTGTAAATGCTTAGAGATTATGTCTTATTGATAATATCAATGCATGAAATAATGCAACAAGCTGTAGATGAACAACAATTTATTGAACTGGAACACATGAGCACTGGGATTGATATATGTTCTCTCTTCCACTCCTCTCCTATCTTATCCTGTCCTCCTCTCCACACCTCCCCTCGTGTCCGCTCCTGTCTTCTTTTCCTACTCTTCTCAACTCCTCGTAATCATAATCGAAATTAATCGTTGTGAGGTTGCATCGTTTCACCCCTACTACTCTTACTCTGTAAAAGCGTTTGTAAAAGCTTTTGTAAATCAAACTGGTTATCGTTATGAGAGCTAACCAGGGGCGGATTTAGGATTATAGGAGATCCGGGGCTTAGCCCAGATAGGTGCCCGTCTTTTTATTTTTTTTTATTTTTATTTTCAAATTTTTTCTTTTTTTTTGCAGGCAAGCGGCAGATTTTTTTTGAATTTAATTAACCTGTACGTGCAATTTCCTGCAATATAGAGCCTTCAATCTTGACCAATAAAGCTGCTCTTTTCACTATAAAACTCAGTTAACCATAACGTAGTTATGGTTAGATTTATATATTGGGGGGGGGGGGGTATATCATATTTTTCATATGATCAAAAAGTGGTGGAGCAAGAGCATACCTTTGCTCCCCCAAGTTCAATAGTGGGAGAGCAGAGATGCTCCGAATGCTCTTATGGCCAGGCGTCTATGATTCACTGATACAAAGTAAAATAGTGCAGTGCAATAAAATAGTTAGTAAAATAGAATAAAATAATGCAATAGTGCATTGCAATAAAATAGTTATCATCGTATTTTTTCGGGAGGCCGGTAAGGAGTGCATTACAGTAGTCGAGTTGGCTTGAAATAAAGGCATGGATCTGGTTTTCAGCGTCCTTTTGATTTATAAATGGCCGTACTTTAGCTATGTTTCTAAGGTGGAAGAATTAAGTTTTTGTCAACTTGTTGATTGTGATTTAAAGCTTAGGTCTGAGTCTACCATGACACCAAGACTTAACTCACTCAAATACAGTTAGCAGCTGGATAGACCACAAATGGAAATTAGCTTCTGCTAAATCTGGTGCAAACATATTTTCATGTAACAATGATGAATTGTCAGAAAAAAGAAAAAAAAATTATTTTTTTTAAAATAGATTCGGGGCTTTTCAGAAAACATTCGGGGCTTGAGCCCAAGTAGCCACCCCCTAGCCCCGCCCCTGGAGCTAACGTTGGCTAGCTACTGTACCTGGTGCTGGCTAACTGGCTCGTTATGAGAGCTAACGTTGGCTAGCTACTGTACCTGGCGCTGGCTAACTGGCTCGTTATGAGAGCTAACGTTGGCTAGCTACTGTACCTGGAGCTGGCTAACTGCCTCGTTATGAGAGCTAACGTTGGTAGCTACTGTACCTGGCGCTGGCTAACTGGCTCGTTATGAGAGCTAACGTTGGCTAGCTACTGTACCTGGCGCTGGCTAACTGGCTCGTTATGAGAGCTAACGTTGGCTAGCTACTGTACCTGGCGCTGGCTAACTGGCTCGTTATGAGAGCTAACGTTGGCTAGCTAGTTAGCAAGATTGCACTGCTTACTAACTAACGTTGATAAACCCAGGTTTACCACAGTTAAAACACAGCTACTTACATTTGAGGATAAACTTGCATAAGAAGTTTCACTCAAGTTTCACTGTAGATGCCAAGGCTCCATTGGCTCACCAAGCTGCCTGCATCAAATTCCAACATCCAATATACCATATAGGATGCCAAGAGCATGCTCTACAACATGGGATCATCCATTTCTATCTACAGTAAAAGCTGTTCACGTGTAAAAGGTTTTTATAAACTCATGTTAATTATGTGCTCAATAGTTACATTTTATTACACATCATCCAATAAAATTTTCCAGGACAACTGTTTCTATTTCCATGTAATTGGTCACTTTTGCTCAGTTTCCATGCCTTTCCATACCTGGAAAATGAATCCCATGAATCCCATGTTTTCCATGTTTTCCAGGTCCGTGGGAACCCTGACCTAATGGCGCCACGTGCATGCGCGCTCCCGGTGCGTGCGCGCGCTCCTGCGAATGCGCATTTAATGTCCCCTCGCTTGAGCACAGACTAAAGACAGTGCCTAATTGCCTCTACGAATGGAATGTAACACATGTCATTCACAACAAGTTAGGTGTGAATGTATCTTGAGAACGTATTTAACACACCTGACGACTGGCGCTATTGATATGCAAATAGCGAGTACCGGTACTTATCTGGGTAACCCCGTCCCATGAAGAACGCATGCCTGCTTATGTACATCCTTATACCATCCTCTGCCAGCTCTATTTGTCTATGGAGAAGTTCCCCTTCTTTGCAGGGCTATAACTTTTTAAATTGTATTGCTAAATTGACATTACTATGGCCCATTCAACGTCAATTATCTATCGTTTAGGATGCATCAACGTTCTACTTTTTCATTCATACTAAAATACGGTCTAAAGTATAAATATGTTTTTATTGTTTTCTGCAGCATTCTGCAGAACGTAATTTATAGCCCTAAATGCATTATATTGATGATCAAATACAGTTTGATAGCGATCGGCGCCAGATAAAAAATTTCAAATGTACGTGCTTCTAGAAGTTACTACTCATAATCTGATGTTGACCGGATGGGGGGGGGGGGGGGTCGTTTATAATTCCGTGGCCAACGTTAGATGATTCATGTAGTGTGGGTGATATGATCATCAGAGCAGTTTGTATCGAACACGGTAATAATAAACGCTGAAACTTACCCCAGTCTCCTCGGGCCGTTGGGCGATCAGCTTGGAGTAGAAATTTTGCTATTATGGGATGTTGATCTAGATCAGGGGTGGGCAATTCTTTTTCCCAGGGGGCCGAATGAGCAACTGAAAATATGTTGGGGGGCCGGGCCAAAATTCCAAACTCAATTATGCATAATATACATTTTATTTCTATATAAAAAGCAGTAAATGGCATTGTTTTGACCCCTGGTAAGAGTGTATGTTATTATTTGGCAATTAAAAGGTGAGGTTAGCTTTCAAAAATATAATTTATTCAAATAGAATTTATTTCCAAAATGATAAACAAAATGTGAAACATTAATAACAAAGGGCATTTTGAGTTTCATATACTATTGAAACAAGGATTTTCTTAGCTTTCTAAAGACATCACATCATCTTATAGCAAAAATAAACAAGACATGTCACTGAACTGTGTAAAGAAAAGTGTCCCAGTTTTGTAGCCTTTTTTACTTTACATGCCTATATTAAACATTTAATGTTTTCAAAAAAAAGAAAAAAATATCAAGTGTCCCATTTCACTTGTTATATTTCCACATTTTAGTGTTCTTCAGTTATTTTTTTTTCATTCAGTGTGAGAAATCCAGTCTCTGTTGAGCTTTAACAAGTCCATCAAAGTCAGGTTGCATGTCTGAGGTGGAGATGCAAAGCACAGCTGCCAGATGTTCATCAGTGAGAGAGGATCTGTACCTGGACTTGGTAAACGTCATGACTGAGAATGTCTGTTCACATATGTAGGTGGATCCAAAGAGAACCAACATCTTCTGAGCATGTCTCCTAAGCATATATTGTGCGTGTGAACGTTGACATGAAAAGAAAAAAGTAAAAAAAAAAATAATAATAATAATAAAATAAAAAATAAATGCCCAGGTCTGATCTAGATGAACCATTTCCAGGTTGTATAATACTATATACGTCCAAATAACGTTGTTTATTGAGTTAGGGCGAGCGATTGATTATCCAGTGTGTCGAGATGGAGCCCCGGGAGCTATAGCGAGTGGTCGGACCGAATTTGGATGAGCACCACTTTCTGTTTCCAGTTTGCTGTTTGGGCGATCCTTCGATCGGCCACCAGATGGCGCTCTTGAACCGTTGGAGAGTTGAGAGGAGATCAACAGGAGATCTCAAGTCTCCGTTGGTGAAATATGATTGCCATCACAGATTTTTGAAATATTGATCTCAATGACGTGTTACGGCGTCATTGGCAGATTACGCATGGCGGAGAATGATGTGTCGCATTGGCGATTAAAGGGTTAACAGATTGCAGAATGGGTACAGAATGGGGTAACTGTACATTGGAGGGGGTTGGGTTAGGACATTTACAGGGGCCAGTTTCAAATTGCAGTCTCCCGTAGGTGTTCTTTGAGAGTGTTTTTGAAAGTGGGTAGTGATTCACATTCCTTTACAGCTTTAGGTAGGGCGTTCCACATTGATGTGGCATAATTGCTTTTTTTTTTATCCACTTTTTCTCCCATTTTTCTATATTTTTCTCCCATCCCAATTTCGTATCATCCAATTCAACCCTCCCCTGTCACGGACGCTGTTTCTTGCCTCCCACAAGCCGGCTGCAATGTGGACTAAGTCATACATAGCACAAGTCCTCTCCGGTACTTGAGGTAACAGCAGTCGCATCTTTTCACCTGCGCAGCTCGATCTCTCAGTGGCGAGGAGTAACGCGTGGGAGGCTCACGCTGCCCCCGACACTTCCTGATTCTACTGCGCAGGCGCACCAACCGGCCTGTAGGAGTCGCTGTCCACAACGCCCGATCCCTACCCATCAGTTTCCCACCCCCTAATACGGCCAATGTGTATTAGTACGGACAACCAGCTAAACTGAAAGCAAATGTGGAGCGCTGGGCTCGAACTGACGAGCCCAGCGTCTCCAGCATTTCGTGGCGAGTGCCTTGCCCACTAGGGTGACTAGGCCACGTAGCCGCCCTAGATGTGGCATAATTGCTAAATGTGTTTAGTCCCTTGTTTGAGCCGAATCTGGGTTTCACACGATTTGTTGAGCTCCCTCTGGTGTTGTGGTCGTGGTATTCACTGACCTTTGGGAAGTATTTTGACATGTACATGGGTACCTTAGTGGTGTAGTGTATCGTGTAGACCAGGCCCATTGCAAGTCGCTGTACTCTGTCGTCTACTCTAAGCCATCCTAGGTTGTCAAAGTGGGCAGGGGTGAGGTGGGTTCTAGGAGTAAGGTCAAGCAGTAGTCTGGCCAGTTTGTTTTGAGATGTTTGTAATCGTGTTTTTAGCGCCTTTGAGGTGCTTTGGTACCATGAGGTGCAAGCATAGTCGTAGTACCCTTGAATGAGTGCTTGAATGGTGGCTTTACCTTCAGTGCTCCACACAGTTCCACCGTGTCGCTCTCCTGAACCACGGTGATGCGGAAGTTGGGCGTCTGGAGAAGCTCTTTGAAAATGTGCCCGTTCGCTTCGTTTTTTGCACCTGTATTGGATGTGGTTAACATTAATAATCATAATTCATATTGTTTGTAGAACACCTTTCATACAAGAATTGCAGCATTGTGCATCAGCATATCAGCATAAAATAGACTAGAATAAAAGCAATGCAGAGAATAAGAAAAAGGGTCAAAGGGTGCTTTGGTTGTTAAAACATGACGTGCATAAAATGGCAGCGTTTATGGAGTGGAGGTCAATGGGGGGCATGAAACGGATCTCTGGACAATTCCTCACTTCCCCACCGACTGAGGAGACTCATAATAATAAGGACTCACTTGGTCAACAGTGGTAGGTGTTTATCTTTAAGGCCCTTGCCAGGAAATTACCACCTTATATCACAGTGATGCTACAGTATATTGGAACTATAGACCCTATCTGACTCGCTCAAATGACTGTCATTTTTTCATGCATTTTTGTCCTATTTATTCAATGTCTAAACCAATTTATTTTCCGTGTATTTTTTTTAACCTGTTTTAATGCCTCTACACAGCATTAGAAATAAGGGAAACCTCAATATCTCTTTGAGAATAAATAAAATTATGACATAATATCGTGTCATCCAAGTGGACCTCGCGACAACATCACTTGCGTCCGCACCTAGAGACGGCCTTCAGTCGGACATCTTGTCCGTCACCATCTTGGTCCTTGGCGTTATAGACCGACGGCTAACATTTTTACCTCGATCTGCACCGTCGGATCTTTGACTGATTTCAATCAAATTCAATTGTGTGTAGGTCATTGGCCAACTGTCAACCTATACCAGCACAGATGTGCTGGTCGCAGCTAATAAAATAAAAGCAACTGACCGATGGTGGTTTCACAGAACTTCTCATCCGCTACTTCACTGGCGATGTTGGCCCCCATCAGAACGCTGACGTCAATCTCCAGCTTCTCTCTGATGATGTCTGAGATGAGCCTCAGACCCTCTGGTCCTTCATCAATACCCTGGATGATGATGATGATGATGATGATGATGATGATGATGATGAAAAGGAGGAAAATAAGGGGGGGGGTGCTTAGTCAAGTCAAGTCAGCTTTATTTGTATAGCACATTTACAAATGACTAAAAGCCAAACCAAAGTGCTTCACATGATAAAAACACATACAATGCAGTAACAAGTAAAAATACACTAAAATGACAGAAACATGTATTATACATTTAAGAAAGCAAGAGCAAAGTGCAATATAAAAGAGACAAGAAAATTAGATAAAAAGTCCAGAGTAACAGCGGACGTCGTGTATAAGTGGCAGGCTAACTCTGGTCAAAGGCCAGGGAAAAGAAGTGCGTTTTGAGCAGTGATTTAAAAGCCTCTATAGGCTCTGGGCAGATCTTATGTGGGGGAGGCTGTTCCAGAGCCGAGGGGCAGCAGCAGCAGCGAAGGCTCTATCTCCCCTAGTTTTGAGCCTGGTCCTGGGCACCTCCAGCAGCAGCTGGTCAGCAGACCTTAGGGCTCTGGATGGGGTGTGGTGATGCAGGAGCTCAGCTAAATACAATGGAGCCAGCCCGTGTAGTGCTTTAAAAACGCTCAGTAATAATTTAAAATCGATATGGAAACGGACGGGGAGCAAGTGGAGTGAAGCCAGGACTGATCTTAGATCAACTGTACCATCAATGAGTTACAATGAGGGAGACTTAAAGCTCAAACAACAGGACATACATAAGTAGCCGTTCTATAGAGATGAATAGACATGACACTCTCCTTTAAAACCTCATCTTTTTTTGGGCGGCTAGGTGGTGTAGTGGGCAAGGCGCTCGCCACCAATGCAGGAGACGATGGGTTCGAGCCCAGCTCTCCGCATTGCTATCAGCTTGGCTGGTCGTTCATACTAACACAATTGGCAGTGTTAGAGGGTGGGAGAGCTGATGGGTGGGGATCGGACGTTATGGACAGCGACTCCTACAGGTCGGTTGGTGAGCCTGCGCAGCAGAATCAGGAAGCGACGGGGGCGGCGTGCCCTCCAAACGCAGACCCCCGCCGCTGAGAGATCGCGCTGTGCAGGTGAAAAGATGCTACGGCTGCTTCCTCGAGTACCGGAGGGGACACGTGATGTAAGGCTTCGTCCACATTGCAGCCGGCTTGTGGGAGGCATGGCCTAACAACGTTCGAGACAGGGGAGGGTAGAATTGGACGATACGAAATTGGGATGGGAGAAAAATAGAAAATGGGAGAAAAAAGTAGATTAAAAAAAAACTCATCTTTTATGCAATAGTTCTATTTTATCGTAAAGAGTATTTTAAACTATGATACAATTAAGTTTTTAAATGGAGAGCAGTGTTCCTGGATATACAGTACCATAGCATAGTTTTTAGATTTTTATTTGTCTCGGACATAGAAATAAGTGTTCGAGAAGGGACAGGGGGAAGTTTATATATATAAAAAATAAATGCCCTGCCCCTGCCTTACAATATTTTACATTATAATATAATACAAATAAAAAATAATATAACAAATGAAAAATTTAATAAAAGTATCGTTTTTTATATATACAAATGAGAAAAAATATATATTAGGCAGTCACATTACTGCTAAAGCTCCTCTCTCTTTGTCCATAAGTGCTTGTTTATGGTGCAACAACTCAAGGTGTGGAATGTTGATGTCATTTCCTTGACGACAAGGCGGGAGTCCAGCGCCTCCCACACTGTGACTGCAGTATTTGTTTACTTCTGCATCAGCGACCAAACCTTCATCATATCAGAACCTCGGGGTGATTTCAACACTAATCTTGCTGAATACAAATAATAGTCATGGTGGATTTGCATCGTCACTCTGGAGATTCCGCTACGTTGCTCAACCAGAGAGACCCGATGGGCTGACATGGAAGTAAGGTTTCCTCTTTTACAGAAGAGCAAATCAGATTAGCATAGATCTATATCCATTAGAAAATACCCCAGAGTGCTCTGCTCCTTATATAGTGTCTCTGATAATATGATATGGATTTCACATCATACCGCCTTGCCCTATCATGACATCATAATTGCATCACAATACAAGTCTGTTGTAAGACTGTAAACAATAACAGTGAATTGACGCACCGCCCTATTTGACAGTTGGGTGTGTTTTTTTAGGATCTTACCTTGATGAGAGATATCCCAATGGTTCCCTCTTGGATATGAGGCTTCATCTGGTCACACAGTTTCGCAATGAACTGGTGCGGGATGACAAACACAAGCACCTTTGCCCCTCTTACCGCTTCAGTGACTTCTGGGACCGCCACCTAGTGAAGCGCAAGAGAGTTGGGGAATCCCATCAACAATGTCATTACAATATTACAAATAATAATAACTTTAAATTATTTGTATAGCACCTTTCATACAGGTGATTGCAGTTCAAAGTGATTGAATACCTACACGTTTTCCTCATCAAATCCTGTGATTATTCCAGGATATATTGCGCAATTTCAGCTACCAATTTCAGGCAATTTCTATTTCAGGCAACTCTAGCCACCCAAACAACTGCCCCTTTGCACTGCTGCGGTCAGGCAAGCGCTACCGGAGTCTCATGGCCAGTACAGAGAGACTCAAAAGGAGCTTCTATCTCCAGGCCATCAGGATGCTCAATGACTCTATGCGACATTAACCCATTCATCTACATTCATTGCACACACATCCACATGCGCACACACTCACCCTAAACACTCACTTTAGACACTTAACACTACACCATATTTTATCTATTTATTACAAAAGATGTGCACTACATCCATACTTCATTTTAGCATTTGTTTATTTTTTGCACTTCATTGTACTTTAGTTGTATATTTGTATAGTGTAAAAATAAAAATAAATGTGGGACCCTGATGTAAACAAGACAAAAGTCTCTCTGGTCTGCATCCCCTTAACAATTGTGTGTATTGAGCCGTACTGTATTGTACCCATTCTGCAATCTGTTAATAACATTTTCAATCAAACCAAGAAATAATTTCACTTTTCCAGGTTTTCCATGACTGTACCATAAAATTACACTGCAACTAAAATAAGCCTGAGCTCGTTTCAGCTAGACATCGGCTTCCTCTTGCGCTTGATATTATGGTCCTTGGGGTTACATGTTTCATTATAGTTCTTCAGTGTAAGTGCTGCTGTTGTTATTATCATTATTGCATGAGTGCCATTAGTGGCAATGGTTGCATAAGGGATAAATGGATACAGTATTCTCTCAGTAGGGCAGGCGCAGTACAGGGCACAAATTAATTTAGTTTACGCCATGTGGGCCAAGGTTCATAATGGTACATCAGCTACATCTTATCAATGTGTAATATATCATAGTATGTTCCAAGAAGGCTGCAGAGGCACAGACACACACTATATTGTCCATCTTGATACAAATCAATCTTTGAATAAAGTTAATTGCACATACAGAATAGTGTTCATCTTGATAAATAGATGGTATTGCACATTGCACACAGAGAATATGATGCATATTGATAAATCAGTAAATGTTTGACCCTACCACACTACTGGACACTTACCACATTCTTAGGCAACCTGTGCCCTGGGAGATACTTGACATTTTCATGTTCCGTGTTGATGATTTCTGTAAGCTTCTTCCCATCGATCATTTCCTCGTAAACCCACATGTTCACCATCGGGTCGAACCTGTTGGATGCTTTGACATTGTGCCCGATGATTTTGGCTATCGCCGAGCCCCTGGAAACAACAAGGAGGACAACAACACAGACATACGACGGACAGATATTGGGATATACCGAAAAAGTTGAGAATTTATTAATTAAAGCTAATCATAATAACAACTAAGATTACATGGTTTTCAAGTGTGAATAGTGACTTGATTGATTGATTGAAAACTTTATTAACAGATTGCAGAATGGGTACAGTACAGCTCAATACAAAAGTATTCTGTACTTCTGTTCTGTATGACAACTATTAAAGAAACTTGAAACATACAATTGTTAAGGGGATGCAGACCAGAGAAAGACTTTCGTCTTGTTTACATCAGGGTCCCCCATTTTCAATTCATCATAACATATATGACATATACACGACTTACAGATAGACAGTACTGCTACATCTATACATTTATTATGACATACCAGATTTGCAAATACAGTACTGTTTGTGATACAAAAAGAGTCTAGAAAAGAGAGTATATGCATTTGACGTACTAGAAACTGTACATTGACCGTGGCAATATGGATGGATCGCACATCTGGTGGTGATCACACAATTGCTCAACATTCGTTATAAAATAGCAAGTTATCCCTGCAAAACATGACGTTTGATGGATACAGTCACAAATAATAACACAACAAATACAACAATGATTACCAGTTCCCAGATCCAATGATACACACTTTCTTCCCAGGCATTGCGGTGGATATGGCGAACCCTTCTGACAGTCGTCGAGCTGTTAAATAATAACCTAGGTTTTTTATGATCCAAGTGCACAACATACTTCCTCATACGCCCTGTCAGCAGAGACCTCTCCTCTGCGTCAGGCTCCACGCCTCCGTGTCACCTTTGATTCTTCTCCGACGACAGGTGAGGTTGCTCATTCAAATGGCGGAAACATTATTATAACTTGTCTCTTTCTCAACACACTTGCACACGACAGCCACGTTCTCCTTTCTAACATGAAAATGAAACGAATTATCGTTGTTATTAATGCTGTTGTTGAACTTGTGTGTTCCATACTAATAATCGCACGGTGTCGGTTAACTACTTGGACTCAGGGTGTGTAGTTTGTTTGTTTCACGGCGCGAGCCAGGCGCGCCTCCTTCCCAGGAAGCCCCATCGCGTCACATGCTGAACCCCATAGATATAATATATATATCTATGCTGAACCCCGCCACTCCGGACCGCGAGAGGGTTACACAACGCGCGCACCCAAGTTTTGACAACGCGGAAGTACTTTTCTTGTGCGTGAACGAATCACGTGATTGATTCTCCTCCTGGCGGAGCAGTAAACACTACGCTGAGCCGCGGGTAGCCGCCGGTAGCTAAGTCGCAATTCGAAGATCAAATAATGGTTAATAATGATCAATTGACGTTAGTTGGTTTCCTAGCGAGCCGGTGTTCGTGAGGAGTGAGCTGTATATCTCGGGAAAAGCCATGCTCAAATGGTCCTTCATGTGTAAAGAGAGCTCGTTTAGCTAATCAGATCAGTGGTTGCTGCTAGTGGAGCGTTAGCTTGACGTCCAGATCGTCCTGCTAGCTGGCTGCTGCACTTGGCATGATGACTATGCAAGGAGGAGAAACCGCGGCTTCTTTACGAATCCCTGACAGCGAGGGCAAGTTAGATGTCTTGTTTACCCAGAGCAGGACCCCTAGCTCGGGGAGGGCAAGCGCCAAGAGCTGGCAGTACAGGTAGGTGGCTACTAGCTATAATAGCTGTCCCTCTGCCTGCTAATGTCACCACAATAGAGTGTGTTGCTTGAAAACTGTACTGTATCTGTATGTTATGATGAATTGAAAATGGGGGACTCTGATGTAAACGAGACGAAACTCTTTCTCTGGTCTGCATCCCCTTAACAATTGTATGTATTGAGCTGTACTGTATTGTACCCATTATGCAATCTGTTAATAAAGTTTTCAATCAATGTATCTAGCTAAAGTTAGATTAAAAAAAAACTCATCTTTTAATTGAAAACTGTACTGTATCTGTATGTTGTGTGTGTCATATATGTTATGATGAATTGAAAATGGGGGGCCCTGATGTAAACAAGACGAAAGTCTTTCTCTGGTCTGCATCCCCTTAACAATTGTATGTATTGAGCTGTACTGTACCCATTCTGCAATCTGTTAATAAAGTTTTCAATCAATCAATCAATCAATGTATCTAGCTAAAGTTAGATATTTACCAACAGCTTCCTTGGCTTGTGTGAATTCTCTTTGTGCCCCACAAGTTACTTTCTAATGTTGAGCGACTGCTTGATTGACTTGAACTAGGTTGTGTTCACGAGAATGTTTTTTTTTCATGACATTATTGGCAATGATCAAATAAGTTCGATCTCGTTCTTTTGATCCCTTCTTCTCAATACAGCGACCACATGGAGAACATCGATGGCTACTTGATGAAGTACACAAACCTGGTCACAGGGTGGCAATACAGGTGAGTAGCAGGCCCTGGCGTGGATGGCTCTCTCCACCAAGACCCAGTACAACCAGCACCTGCTAATGGACCCTTTAGCTCAGCTGGTTAGTGCGACCGCTTGTGGATTCCTATGGTCCTAGATTAAAATCCACTAGGTTACATTGGTGGGATCTCGCTGCCCTGTGAATCTGTATCCAGGTTTACGTATCAATGGGGGTGGGATCTCACGCGAGGACGCACTGCTCATGGTCTCATGGGGGAGGATGACTGTAAACTACTCGGGAGTCGGTCATAGTCAACCAGCACCTGCTAAGGGGTTTGACCCTTTAGCTCAGCTGGTTAGTGTGGATCATATGGTCCCAGTTTCAAATCCTTATCCAAACTATAATTCTTCCACCCACCCCCCTCTTTTATGTGTAGATTCTTCGTCTTGAACAATGAGGCGGGTCTCCTGGAGTACTTTGTCAACGAGCAGTCTCGACCACAGAAGCCACGTGGGACGCTCCCCCTGGCAGGGGCGGTCATCTCTCCCAGCGATGAAGACTCGCACACCTTCACTGTCAACGCCATCAGCGGGGAGCAGTACAAGCTCAGGGGTTAGTGCCTTACTGTCCCAAGTGGACACACACACCAGGGTACATATCCACAAAGGTGCTCAAAGTAAAGAGTACTGATCTAGAGTCAGTCAGTTTTAATGAGGTCATTATTAAGACAACGTATTCCTCATCACTGAGCTAGAGTCGGCTTCAATCTGTCAGTTTGAATGAGGTCATTATTAAGACGGGTGTTCCTGGTCACTGATCTAGAGTCAGCTTCAGTTTGTCACGTGTTCCTGGTCGTCACTGATCTAGAGAGTAGAGTCGGCTTCAGTTTGTCAGTTTGAATAATGGCCAAGTTTAGCAGCACGGCTGCATTCAATTAATTTCCGATGGTAGAGGAGCATAATGCAGCCACGAGGTACCCGCAAGGTACTGCATACGCTCATTGGAAATGAATTGAATGCAGCCACGCTACTAGACTGTTTTTGGTAGAGTCGGCTCTCCTACACTGGGAAGCTTCGTGATCATATCCTTTATATGCATGTGCTGTGTGGTTATAAATAGTCTATTAGCTAAAATACTGGGATGCAACACAATGGGTAGTTGCTTGCAAAATGTCATTGTGGTTGTAACTGCCGTAAAAGGAAACCCTTTATATCCAGGGTTCCCACGGGGTCTTAAAAAGTCATGCATGTAATAATCAGAATTTTAGGCCTCAAAGTCTTAACACATTGGTCGCCAAAAACGGCGTAAGTCGTTATTGCCCGCCATGCATTGAACGCCAACAACGGCGTAAATCGTTTTTGCGATCAATATTTCATTTTTTTGCCATGGCATTCATAATTCATCCAGCCAACCTCCGGACTCCAGCGGGACCCTGTATGAGATTGCAACGCCTCAATACCGCCGCCAGGGTGGATGGTCGGGCGAGTTACACTCTCGCCAAAACCGGAAGTGCCGATCGGTGCGTCGAGGAAATCCCTCCGGCAGTCACATCTTGTTACGGGACTCCAGCCAAACACTATAGAGTGTTTGGATCGCTTTCTAAACTTAATAATCGATATGATTTCGGCGTTTATTGCGCCATACAAACCGGAAATGGATGTAGGAGATCGGCGTCAAATAATTGGGATCTTTCTCCTCCAGTCTCATCGGCGAACGGTAAGAGGACACTAACGTTACTTTCAGCCCGATTGTTTATTCATTTCACTGCAAACCATCTGATCAATTTATCAACCCATAGTAAATAAAGCCGTTACTGACGATCAAGGAATTATAAACGACCCCCCCCCCTTTCCTTCACGCATGATGAAGCATAATGTATACCGATCATGTACATTTAAATTTTTTAATATAGTGTATAGGAAAGAAACGGGGGGGGGGGGGGGGGGGGGGGGTCCGGGCTGCAAAGTAAGTAGTACGGTAATAGTTCACACATAACAGTTAAAGGAACACGCCAACATTTTGGGAAATTAGCTTATCGTCTTCTCCAGAGAGAGACGAGAAGATGGATACCAGTTTCCTCTCTGTATGAATAGAAGCAGACAGTGAGGAGTAGCCTTCGGGAGAGGTGTTTAGTTGGACAATGCCTAGGCTACCCATCACTGTCCGCTTCCATTCATTGTGCTAAGCTAGGCTAACATGCAGCCAGATAGCTTTCTACTGAACGCACAGAGAGGAAACTGGAGAAGACTGTAAGCTAATTTCCCCAAATGTTGTCGTGCTCCTTTAATATTTTGCATACTTGAGCAGATATCCTGAAATATATGAATAAAAAATCCTCATGAAGAGAGTCATATTAACTGAATCCATATTGCCCAGCCCCTGCGCTCGGTCCCCATTCACAATCATCAAACCGGTGGCTCCTTCACCATCGCTAGTGCTTGCCTCCTGCTGGTGCCCGTGGCCAGCGGTATCATTATCCATCAGGGGAATATCGATCTGGATGATGTTGTCCATTATCTTCTGCAGGGGGGGGGGGGGGGGGGGTAGCGCACACGGCAGTCAATTCCCAGAAATATTCGCTTGGCTGAACTATAATTAGATTTTTGGTTGTTGTGTTTTTTTTTTGTCTTTTGGTTCTGTGTGTCTCAGCCACGGACGCCAAGGAGAGGCAGCACTGGGTGAGCAGACTGCAGATCTGTACTCAGCACCACACGGATGCCATGGGCAAGGTAGGGGAGAGCTAGGTCACTTGCATACGCTGCATACGCACACGCGCACACACACACACACGTGCATACACTACAGTGCGTATGCAGGGTGTGTGAGTCTTAGCCCAGGGATACTCGACTTCATTTTCATTCAAACCTTTATGTATTCTCAAAGGACAATTGAGGTCTGGGGAGCTCCAGTAGCTCACCGCGTACCTTGAGCGCTATTTCGGCGCCGGGGACAACCGTGCTCGTCACGGATCTGGGGTTTAGCGAGTTCGAATCCCGGACTGCAGCCGTGCCTTTCCCAGAGTGTCTTCCCCCCCATCTGTACCCCCATTCAGCCTGTTTCTGTCGGTCATTCTTGACCAGAGTAAATGCGATAAACGCAAAAAAGAGCCAGCGGAATGGTCAAAGTTAAAAAAATAAATAAAAATGACAATTGAGGTCACCCTCATTTTAAATGTCGTCGAGACATTTCAAGGCATACATTTTTTTATAATAATAAATAATAACAACTCTTATCTATATTATAGCAGCCTTCACACATGGACCGCAGCCCAAAGTGCCCCACAGCAAGTAGCACAAAGTGAACATAGGCATAAAATCAGCATACAGTGGAGTCGACAGAATAAAAACAATGTATAAAATGCAGACATAAGAATAGGTATAAAAGACAATAAAAGTAGTGCAACGTAGAATGTGCAGACATAAGAATAGGCATCAAATAATACTAGTACGGTATACTAGTAATGTTGTCCCCTACAGGGCAGAGAGTCTTCAAACCAGTATACTAGTAATGTCCCCTACAGCGCTGAGTCTTCAAACCAGTATACTAGTAATGTTGTCCCCTACAGGGCTGAGTTTTCAAACCAGTATACTAGTAATGTCCCCTACAGCGCTGAGGTGAATATATAACTGTAATCGGGACAGTTCCAGGACGTTGGGACGTCCCGCTGGGGGTTGGTTACAGAGGATGCCAGAGCTGCTGCCTGCGTTCCTGTTTCCTCTCGTCGTACTTCCTCCCCTCAGGCTCAATGTGCCGTTGACCTGAGTCAGCAGCAGCAATATCTCTGTTTGGACACTGAAATATTCATGTTGACATGAACTCCTCTCTCTGGGGTGACTGTCTTAATGCAAGTTATTACCAGTATTGATCTCCATATTGATCGTCTCTCGGGTCGAGGGATTGTTTTGCGGTCCACAACAATATCCCGGGCCGTTAACACATACCTGTAAATTCTAAAACACTGTGTGGAGCTTTAAGACTTCCTGGAAAGTAGTGGCTGGCAATTGTTAGCGTCTAAAAGGAAGGTTGAAGATGTTTTCAAAATGTTCAGTTGCTATCGCATGCACTCATCTGTGTTTCACTACACACATGAGTGCATGCTTACCAACGGTTTACCTGTTTTATAGCAACACTACTATCACCGACATCTAAGAAGGGATATCCCCCCTTGAATGGCCCTTCTAAGGTTTCTCTCCTCCACATTGCCTGTGGTGCATCTTTTCCTATTGCTAGATTTTAGTAAGTTTGTCCTTAACTTCGCGTGGGGTATGTCTGGGAGTGTTGCATTTATTTATTTTGCATTTATTAAAAAAATAATAAAATTGGACCTTATGGTGTCCTTGTTTTGTTCTTGAATTATTGTGATGTTTCTTCTTGACTTGTTTAAAGAAGACGTGTACGGCCCATGGGGACATTAACGTGTGTTGTCGGGCCTTACAAATAAATTTGATTTGAGTTTATTATGAAGGAACAAAACTAGGAAATACGCTGATGCCACTCTTTCACCTCCAATTGACTTATCTTAAACCCTGCCCTCTTTTCATTCATCCTCCAATCACAACAGTTGCTTCTTTCAGTTTTCATTGGAGGATGAAGAAAAGCGGGTCGGGTTTGAGTTGGGGTCAATACTGATTGTTACTAATCTATTCCATACTTTTACTGTACAGTATAGATGTAGGCCATTCATTTGGGGTGATTGGGCAAAAATCATTGATGGGATACATTTTCTTCTCCACTGGAGAGATCTAACATGAAATCTCGTATGAAAAGCAAGTTAATTTCAGACATGTCACAGATATCAGATTTCAGTGCTTTCCCCGGGTTCTTCAAACAAGATAGTGCTGAGCCGCAACTAGGGGGTGGTCTGTGCAATAAAGAAAGCCATTTTTCCCCTGTAACTTAAAAACATAATGTCAATGAAATGGCAAACACAAGGGTATGTTCCAAATAAGTTACTTATTTAAGGTTGCACAATAGTTTAACGTTGAACACAAAAACGCACGAAGCATGCACACACACACAGTGGAACAGAAGACCGCAAGATTTTACTGCAATATATATATATATATTATTATAAATGTATTTTTATTTTTTAAACCCATGGTGGCGCTGCATCCCCTATACCATTGTTTAGTGAAAGCCCTGGATTTGAATATTGGGAGAAAGTTCACCCTGGCATTGTCCCCAACATCCAACACGGGCGCGTGTCTAAAAGCAAACTCTTTGTTTTGTGCAGAACAACCCGCCTCCCAAGTCGAGGAGCTACTCCATGGCGTCGCAGGGCAGCGCCAGCTCCCCCACCTCCCAGCGCCGGCCCAGCAACAACAACAACGCCGCCTCCTTCTTCAGCATGTCCCAGCTCCACAAGGGCTCTTCGCTCTACTCCAGCAAGAGGTCCCTGCTGCCTGACTACCTGCTGGACGCCAGAGAGGTGACCACCCCATCTCACTCGAAATTAAAAAGTGTACATATTGTATGTTATGTTATTAGCCATAAGTAATATATTAACGTATACTAAACGTTAGCGATTCGTTTATTAATGTTTCTAGTCTGTGGGGGCGACAGTGGCTCAGGAGCGGTCGTCTGGTTCCCCGGAAGGTTCCCTGATTTAAATTCCGGCTCCTTCCGCCAGCGTGTCGAAGTGTGCTTGAGCAAGACGCTTAACCCCTAACTGCTCCCGATGTGCAGGTTGGCACCTTGCATGGTCGCCCTCCGCCCTCTTGTGTGTGAGTGAATGTGAGGCACAAGTTGTAAAGCGCTTTGGATGGAAAAACGCTATATTACATTTTTAGCGGTGTAACGGTTCACAACCACGGTTCGGTACGTACCTCGGTTTTGAAGTCACGGTTCGGATGGGTTTTCGGTACAGTGGGGGAAAGTTTGGTCCACTCAGGGGTGATGTAGTGTGCAGTGCACTAACTAATTGTACTTTTAGGGCTGTCAACGAATATTCTATATTGAAATTAATAATCGACTTGTAAAGATTATTGTAAATAATTATATTAGATTGTGAAAAAAAACAGCCCCCGGTGGGCGGTCGTTAGTGGTTAACCGTTGTATTTGTTCGGTACACAGCCATTCGGTACGGTACGGTACACTGAAATGGTTCGGTACGGATACGTGTACCTTTACACCTTTTACCATTTTACCCACGTTTCTATTTTCTTTTCCATTGATTCCTTCTCTCTCCTGGGTGTCCCACAAGAGGGCGCCATTGTCTGCTATTCTGTCAACACCAGGAAGCCACAGTAACCCAGTTGATCAGTTGCTCATCACCCATTATATATAAAGTGATATGTTTAGTTCAACAGGCAGAAGATGCGACTACTACTACTCCTGGACTTAAGGGTTTGATTCTCGCTGAATGTGTATTTTGTATTTGTATTTATTGGTTTAAAATACAGAGACTGTGCATATTAAAAGGAACATTACTGTAAATATGCCAGTTTAGCCAGATTGGCTCATTTTCAACCGTAGTCTCTGGGGCAGGTGTCATGAGCACTACAATAATTAAAGCACAGTACAATTATTAAAACACAGTAGGAATCAGTAGGTTGCTGATTAAATACATTCAAGTACATTACAACCCCTCAGTGAAAATGGTCGCACACTTGACCATCTCTCAACCAAGATTTTAAGTTTGATTTATGTATTTCTTTCATACTCCCTGAGCCGTGTTTGCAGACTGTTCCAGGTGCGGGCTGCTCTCACGGAAAAGGCTGCCTGACCAAAAGCGGACCTCCTGTTTAGAACTACACAGTGTGCATACACAGTATTCCAGATACTAATGTTAAAGGGGCACTTCACTCAAAAAAAACGCTGATTTATTTTGCACATCACCTCTCACACGCCACCACCTCCTTCCTTTTGTGTGTCGTCCCTCCTCCAGATGATGAGCCAGGCCCAGGGCCAGCACCGGGACCTGATCCAGACCATCGAGGGCCTGCCCCCGGCGGCGGGCCTCTCCCCGCTGGACCAGGACCTGCTGATGCTCAAGGCCACCTCCATGGCCACCATGAACTGCCTCCACGACTGCCTGCACATCCTGCACCTGCAGCAGGTGGCCCGGCAGGCGAGCGCCCTGGGAGGTAAGAGGAAGGTGTAGTGTGTGTGTGTAGTGTGTGTAGTGTGTGTGTGTGTGTGTGTGTGTGAGAGAGAGATATGGGGGAGGGGGATGCGTATCCGGGCTTGGTTGTTGTTGTATGGTTGGTTGCCTGTTGCTATGACACTGGTTTGTAAAGTGATGATGATGATGATGATGATGATGATGATGACTCCGCTTAGTGTTGTGTCTCACCAGACCGTTTAGAGCAGACCTGGGCATTGTACGGCCCGCGGGCCAGATCCGGCCCGCGGGATGATTCTGACCGGCCCGCGAAAGATTACATGATAATAAATTTTTTTTTTTTTTTTTCTTTTTTTTTTTTTTTAACTTTTTTTTTTTCATGTCAACGTTCACACGCACAGTATACGCTTAGGAGACATGCTCAGAAGATGTTGGTTCTCTTTGGATCCACCTACATATGTGAACAGACATTCTCAGTCATGACGTTTACCAAGTCCAGGTACAGATCCTCTCTCACTGATGAACATCTGGCAGCTGTGCTTCGCATCTCCACCTCAGACATGCAACCTGACTTTGATGGACTTGTTAAAGCTCAACAGAGACTGGATTTCTCACACTGAATGAAAAAAAAGAACTGAAGAACACTAAAATGTGGAAATATAACAAGTGAAATGGGACACTTGATATTTTTTTTTCTTTTTTTTGCACAGTTCTGAAAACATAAAATGTTTAATATAGGCATGTAAAGTAAAAAAGGCTACAAAACTGGGACACTTTTCTTTACACAGTTCAGTGACATGTCTTGTTTATTTTTGCTATAAGATGATGTGATGTCTTTAGAAAGCTAAGAAAATCCTTGTTTCAATAGTATATGAAACTCAAAATTCCCTTTGTTATTAATGTTTCACATTTTGTTTATCATTTTGGAAATAAATTCTATTTGAATAAATGATATTTTTGAAAGCTATAACCTCACCTTTTAATTGCCAAATAATAACATACACTCTTACCAGGGGTCAAAACAATGCCATTTACTGCTTTTTGTATAGAAATAAAATGTATATTATGCATAATTGAGTTTGGAATTTTGGCCCGGCCCCCCAACATATTTTCAGTTGCTCATTCGGCCCCCCGGGAAAAATAATTGCCCACCCCTGGTTTAGAGGCTGGAGCAGCTGAGGATCTGAGGGCTAGCCGTGTGTCAAAGTTCCGCTGGTCTGACTTCGCTCCGTACTATAGGGATGTGCATGACTGACCAAAATCATTTTCAAATAGTCTACTATTCTTAAGACCGAATAACACAAAATTGTTATTTTCCGTTTTCAGTTTAAATTCAGTTTAAAATGTTCAGTTTCAGTTAAATTCGGTTATTCTTTTTAATAGATGGATCATTAAAATCAAAGGGTATTGCACATAAATAGGCACTTCAGATAATCCTTCAGAACGTCGATCGGCTCAGCTGACCGACAATAAATCAAAATGACACCATTCACCATCGTAGCCTATAAATAACAGCATTGTGTTGCCCTATCAACCAGTTTTAATAAACAAAACAAGAAACAGTAGCATGTGCATCTTTTAGATCAATTAGGCTATGAAAATTAGGCTGCCTCTAAATATAAAAATGTATTAAATAAGAATGGTTTGCTTCACTTAAAAAAAAGAAATAATAATAATAATTATATATATATTTTTTGACTGACATGAAAATCGAATGTGGTGACTGGCATGACTATTAAAAATTGGAACTCATCCCTCACTCCGTACACACTCCAGAACTCATCCCTCACTCCGTACACACTCCAGAACTCATCCCTCACTCCGTACACACTCTAGAACTCATCCCTCACTCTGTACACACTCCAGAACTCATCCCTCACTCTGTACACACTCCAGAACTCATCCCTCACTCCGTACACACTCCAGAACTCATCCCTCACTCTGTACACACTCTAGAACTCATCCCTCACTCTGTACACACTCCAGAACTCATCCTTCACTCTGTACACACTCCAGAACTCATCCCTCACTCCGTACACACTCTAGAACTCATCCCTCACTCTGTACACACTCCAGAACTCATCCCTCACTCCGTACACACTCCAGAACTCATCCCTCACTCCGTACACACTCCAGAACTTGATTAATTAATAAAAAATAAAATACATTTAAAAAGACACATTGTTGGTTTAAGACAAGCAAAAGAAAGTCATCTTTCTTTGATCCAATTACTCAAAGTGAGCAATCGGGACATCCCAAATGGAAGCCCAGACAGAGGGTCTCTGGGTGGGTCGCACCAACTAAAATTAGTTGTAGTTAAACTTGTTTTTAAAATGTGTAAATCCAGATTTAGAATGAACCCGGAGCTATGTTTTCAAATTGAAACCTTGTTCAGTAAATCTTAGTTTAATGATTACAGCAATATTAAGCCATGGTTTAAATCAAGATAATAGTATATTCTTAACATAAACAACCTTGTTATGTTGGGTGTTTAGGCCAAACAAACAAAAAAGCCATAAAATAAAATAAAAAAAGCTACTTTGTTACAGTTTGTCTGACCTAGCTAACTAGCCAACCGTAACCGTTACTGTATACGATACGTATACGGCATGCTGTACATTGCTCTGCTGCCTGGTGTTGGCTAGCTAGCTAATGTTACTTACTGTCTATTGATGGCTTGGCAGAGAAGATCAAATTCTCATCGCCATTGTCTTCGTAAAACTATATTGTGCTCATCTTTCTCAGAGGAGCTCTCATTTTCCTCTATCCATCTTGTATAAGAAATGCAGCCAAACGTTAAACCGCCTCAACTATCAGTTTAAAGTTAATCGGTCGTCAAAGTTTAAATTGGGGTTGAAAGCTTTGGAGCAACAGGTTTAAGCTTAATGCTTAAACTAGTTAAAAGTTTAGTGGGATTGAATTAAATGATGAACCACAACTTAATCCATTATAAAAGATGATCCTCGTTGGCGCGAAACCACTGAACAGGCTACACGTGGCAGATGTGAACCATGTGGTGTCTGCGTGGGTTAAGCCTGTACAAGTCCTTCCCTGCAAATCATAGGTTTGCACCTGTAGGTCTGTATCTACCCAGTCGAGACGGGCCGTCTGCTCTGGCTGGACGGTGGAATTATCCTGCATTATTGATGGGCAACCGTACCTACTCTTGCCACCCGTCTCCACCCGTAACCAGAGCTGGTGAAAACGTCCCATCGGGCGTCGTCGTTGGGACGAGGCACGATAAACATTTGTTGTTATGTAGGATGGAGCCCGCGAGGAACGTTCAGAGAACCTGTAACCAGACTGAGACCCTTTTCCTTGTGGGATCGTTCCGAATAGGGAAAAGGGTCCAACTAGCGTCCTGCTGCGGCACGGTAGATCTGGTTACTCTAGATGTATATTTCATCAGGTCAAAGCGCTGGGGGTGGAGCGCAGTGTCGGCCAATGGCGCTAAAGTCGGGGGCGAGTGACGCACAGGGTCCCCGGTTAGAATTGCGTCCGCCCCGCTGCCGGACATGCATAGAAATGCCCATCTGGCGCAGAGAGAGGGGTTTGTCCAATCGCAGGGTCGAGGATGTTTCCTGTCGGCGGGTGGGCCAGAGGTATCGTGATCCTCCCCTTGTCGCGTGGGATCCGGTTACACCCCTGCGGTCTCTGGGGGGGCAAGGTGGAGGGGAGGGTGGTAACTGTCTAGGGAACAGCCCATCTGTCCAGCGTGGCCAGACGAGCAGCGTGCGGCTGATCGGTCGCCCAGAGTGTGTGTGAACGTGTGAGGGGGGTGTGTCTGTGTGTCTGTGTCTGTGTGTGTGTGTGTGCGCGCATCATCGGGGGGTACCAGGGGGTGGGAGGGGGGTACCATGGGCACCTCAGAGCCCACTGCAACCATGTCGTGTGCCTCCTCCGCTCCAGGGCCCACCATCGAGTGGCTGGAGCCCAAGCTGCCGGACATCCTGAAGAACGGCAGCAGCGACCTCCTGGCCGACTTCGCCGCGGGGGACAGCCCGCTGGAGGACAGCCGTCTGGAGCTCAGCACCCCGGAGTCCTGCAGCTTCTCTGGGGTAAGATGTAAATGTGATGTAAGGCCCGGGGGAATCACCTGGAACCTGGTCCTTCTCACTTCTCATTTAGTTTGAGCTAGAGGTTATTTACCTGTTATGGTTCAGGGCATCGCTGTATCCAGTCATCAAACCATTTCACATTTAATATTCTCTGAGGTGATGGCTGATGATAATTGTGATGCGTAAGCATACACTAAGATGTTATTCTGGTGAGAGAACTTCTTATATTCTTTGTTTTATTATTATTATTATTATTATTATTATTATTATTATTATTATTATTATTATTATTATTATTATTATATACGTTGATAATTGTAACTGTGTGAATGTACATCATGGGATGGTTATATTCTATTTTGTCTTTTGCCCTGGGAAGAATAGTTGTTTCTAAGGAAATGACTAATGAGGATCCTAAATAGTCACATGTGAACAATTACTCTCGACAGTGACGGTTTTATTTGCTTTAATTGCTTTTATTGTTGCTTTGATTTCACATCTAGAAGAACATAAACATAGCCACTCGCGTAATGCACTCATCCACAAGAAAGCATGTTAATGAACTTTCAGGAGTAGGGTCCTTTTGGTATAATTTCTCTACAATTCTATCTTGGAAAATCCATGACCCTGTTGACATTATTCACATGGCGGCCGTTTTGCTCATGTCATGCTCAGGTTGGGTTCCTTTCCACACTATTCCCACCTTGGGAATATGTCAATGGGAATATTGTGTGAATGTGGTAAATAGTCCGTTTCAGTGGAATTCCGTAGCAAAGGGGGAACAGCTTGGACCCGTTTCCCGTCAGCTGTTGACTTCAGCAAACATGGCAACAGGAAGTAAACATGGGTCAATTTAGAATGTCTACGTTGTCAAGTTGAAACCGTCTACAGCGTAAAAAGGCAAATAGCCATTGTGATGACATCATCGTCATGAGAATGTTTACATTTACATTTTACATTTTGTCATTTAGCCGTTTAGCTGACTCTTTTATCCAAAGCGACTTACAAGTTTTGTACGACAAGTCAGCAGGAAGGGTACAACTCTATCAGCTGAGTAACAATGTCCATCAAAGTGTTGAGTGCTACAGTGTAGGTTAGTATATTATGTTCAGTTATATATATTCTTTATTCGAATATTCTTAATCTCTCATATCGTCACCTTCTTAAAATAATGCCTTAAGTTATATTTTATTCAGAAAAACTGAACCAAATATAGAATATATGCTATGTATTAATAATGTCACAACTGGGCAGGAACAGCATGATATTTTCAATTGAGCATGTAGGCAATTTCACCAGAGGTGGCCAGCATCATGAAGAGATGAGTTTGGCAAAAACATAATTTTCCTCCTCAAAATGTGAGATTATACACCAGAAAGGAGGATGAGGGTTGACCCTGCTGTGCCTGTGCCCCCTCTCCCTCTCCCCAGGAGCAGGAGGACATTGATGGGGAGGACGAGCTGGAGGACTCCTTCACGGACAAGGAGGAGGACCTGGGCGCCGTGGAGGAGGAACGCAGTGTCATCCTACACCTGCTGTCACAGCTGAAGCTGGGCATGGACCTCACGCGGGTAGGTCCAGTTCCAATACCGCCGCCACGCAGGTCAAAACAAACCCTACCCGGGTGTTCTTGATCAGTGATGGTTATCGAGTAGAACTTGAGATTCAGGGTTTTGTATTTGATTGTTGTTTTTGTGAATGAGACCAAAGGCCCTCGATTTCCCAAAAGCATCTCGGCGCTAAGGACATCTCAGTCCATTGACTCAGAATGACACTTTAAGTTGATCTTAGTGCTAAGAGGGTCCTGGGAACCTGGGACCTGCTCCAGGAGTTGGTACTCTCGCTCCGAGTGGCTTAAAAGAACCAAGTGTTAGGAGCAACCTCTGACCCATATACATCATTGTTCAAAGCGGAACATGCCATTAAGACATGCATTCAGCATTCAGTTGCTGCCTTGAAACCTCATGACTAGGGTTGCAAAGGGCTGGAAGCTTTCCAGAATTCTTCCATGGGAAGTTAAACTTTAGTCATTTTGCCCAATTTCATTAAAGTACATCTTAAATCAAATCAAATCCTTTTGGGAGGGGATACAAGACAATATGAGGTCTTGTGCCATGTTTTGGTTAAAATATCATAATTTAATGTTGAACACAGTTAGCTAGCCTACAATTTTACACGTTTATATTCATTTTTTTATTTATTTTATTTATTTTAAGTGGGATCATATGAAATGTGTTTTTTGTTGCTGTAAAGATTCAACTCTTTTAATTCACCACAATGCTGATTTATTTTATTGCAAAGCTCAAAACCATTTTCACACATTCAGTTAGTTTCACAGTTATTGACATTCAGGCCTCAGTTATTGACATTCAGGTTTTTCTTCCTTCGTTAAAAAAAACTAAAACAACAATCCCATCCACACCTGCCATCCACACAATCCCATCCACACCTTAGACCACGTCTTAGACCATCTCTTCATCCACACGACAAAGCAAAAACGCTCACGTAAATTTACCTGATGGCAGGCTGCAGGGAGCTCTCCGTGGTCCTGATTGCAGAGAAAATACTACGCTTGGACGGGGCTATCGGTCACGATGTCAGCATTTTCCATAAGCTCCGGTTTAATTTGTCCACGCAAATATACTGTGTATTTTTAAAAGCGTTTCTGAAAGTCTTCACCCTTTTGTGTTGTGGACGAAAAGGCCAAACCGCATCAGCTGAACACCTCGCTGCAGAAAGCCAGCGCTCGCATTCAAGATTCAAGAGTTTTATTTGTCACATACATACACGAGACATGTAGTGAAATGAAGGTGGCCATGCCTGCATCGATTGTGCAAAAATACAAATAATAAAATAGAATAGATAGTCAAATAGAATAGACATGATGAAAAGTAATAAGAATAAAATACAATGATAAGCTTAAGAAAAATGTACACTATATATACAATGATATATAAATATACAGTTGTGTTTTTAAAGTGACCTTTTTTGTTTGTGTGTGTGTGAGAGAGATAGGGAACGTTCAGGGTTCATGTGGTGCAATAAAGTGTATTCAGTATGTAGCAGATGTGTATTCCAGAATGTGGCATTAAACTGTGGAATTCTCTACAGAATTATTTAAAGGGTTGTATAAATATCTTTCAGTTCAAGAAAATTTAAGTATAAAGTAAGAACAATTAGACTTTATGAAGTTGAGGGGTAACAGGTTTTCCTATGATTATTTCTTCCCCCCAAGTATAGATTGTTAAATATGTGTAATTGACAGACCATCTATTTCTATATTGTATTTTTAGTTTTTTTTAATAAGATTTTCTTCTCCCTGCTCCTTTTCGGTCATGGACTGTGCAAATTGAGATGTGCTTTGATTATGAAACACTTTTTATTGTATTTTCTGGAACTGCACTGTGCATCACCATGAAGGGAACAAATTAAATGAACTCAAAGGGAAACAACGTTTCAAATGACGGTAGGTGAATTCCTGGAACCTTTGCCCCAGATTATAACAACAAAACCATGCAATGGGAAAAGGCCTAAATAGTTTTAAGCAATTGTAGGAAAAGGTGAACACTGGTTTTTGCTTCATGGACGCAGCTTGGATGTTGACCTTGTTGACCGCTTTATGTGTTATGATGATCTAAAAAGCAAGATGGATTTTTTTATTTTCAATTATTCAATTAACATACTAACTACCCTCACATAGGCGCCTCGGATCCTCCAAGTGGAAACTGAAAAGATTCAAAAATGTGTTTGTATCACATTCTATAAGCCTACTTAACGAGCAGGATATAAATGTGGTCGCAACCTACACAGGACAGTGCAACATATAAGAGCTGTGCAATAGAAAATAACCTTGGACTTATGGGACTGTGCCACATAAAATGAATAACCTTGGTTGGGAGGGAAGGAAGGGATTAATTACATTCTCTGATATCTCGTCTGCATGTATCTGCTGTAATGTGGTTGTCTTGTGTTTTCCTATTTTTGTAACGCAGCCAGTTTTTGTGTTCTGACACAAAACAAATAAGAACTATCTTATCTTGTATAACATAAAACACATCGGAACATAAAACAAACCCCCATACCCCACCCACAACGACCCACTCGGATCAGTATTTACACTCTTGCCTGCTTATTGGACCTAGACACACATGCACACAAACGGCCAACATCAATCTATTGTGGTGGAAGGCGAGGCTCAACTCTCACTAGGAGAGACATTCTATCCTCCAGGGTCAGTTTGTGGAGAACTACTTGGATTTCCTCCTCCTTGGGTTTCAGTTTGATTTATCGAAAGTTAATGACTGAATTGTCTGCTTATCTCAAGGTCGACATCTAGTTTGCACTGCCTGCGTGACCCTGTGGTCGTGTGTGTCATAGTTCCTGCATGGTTAATCTTGCAGGCTGATCCATGCTCTCAAGGCAACACGTGTGATTGCATACTAAAATATGATGGGCAAGAGTTGGTTGGTATGTTTTGAATTGAAGACACTGTAGCTGAAAATGTATTAAGTATTGTGATTTTTTTTGTGAGAATGTACCATGGTTTGTAACAATTATTTGGGTGTACCTAGTACTTAAAGGGGCGCTTCACCAAGAAATTCTTTTTTTATTACAATTACACATATCCAAAGCCTCTGAACTGTCAAACTAAATGAATGTGTGCAACACAATTATTGAGAGTTAATGAGTTTGAATATCTTCTCCTGTGATGCCATTAGAGGACACTGAATGCTTGTGTTGTGTTCATTACAGCTCAATGAAATGATGTAGATGAAAAAGGAAAGATTCCAATACGGATTGCAATTTCTTTCAACTACATAATTTATTTGAGCTTGTTGTGAAGGATCAGATTAAACCGAATATATATATTTATTTATGGATATATATTTAATAGTATTTGTATATCGTTTGATATCCCTTGTATATTCCTTGTACATATACACTGAATATCCCTTTAGTCTACTAACAGCCCATAATAGTTTCATTCTCTCATTGGACAAGAACTTGGCGCCAGCAGCCAAGCCCCTTGGTTCAAGTTCAATCGTGCCGACGAACATGTCGTTACTAGCCCGGTTCCGCGTAGGAATACGTCTGCCGAAATACGAATGGTACTATTTGTTCACAGCGCATATATATATGGCGCAAGTAAAGTAGAACTTTCTTTTAGTCCCTTAGCCCTTAGTTCTTTACCCTCCAACCTAGTGGCAAGACGTTAAGCCTCACCCACGATACACGTGTGGTGCAGTATGGTCAACTTGGCCTCAGAATGGCATTGAGACATCGTGTGGATTAATAGTTGAATTGTCATAGTTTGGCACTATACCGTCGAGTGGGACGTATTTCTATTAAGTTAATAATAGTCTATTATGTATGGTGCATCGTTCGGTTAGAGTTATAAAGTGAGCAGTACCCCCATCGTTCCTCGCGTTATCTAGAGTCTTAACCAGGCTGGGCAGACCACGTGTGGTGCTTTCATCCGAGGAGTTCTGGGCCAGGACGAGTGGACCTGCACATTGGATTATTTACCCGGACGACGGCGAGCCCTACACGGCTTGGATTATCTACTTGCTTTGGGTGCTTTGATTTATGCCATGGATAACAGCCAACACTGGTAAGTGTTGGAACTACCCCCCGAGAGGAGTCCAGGTGAGACGGCGCTCTACTCCGAGTGAGGTCGCCTCACGTCTCTTCGTTGTGGACCGGCAGCTACCGTCTACAAGAGGGCCCAGCTGTATTCATCTGTGGACCGAGGTTCTGTGGGCACCGTGTTCAGCACTCTGAATTCTCCCAAGAAATCGTTGGCCAGATGGGATATCGCCAGCGGCTCTCCTAACCCCCCCCCCCCTACTGACTTACAACCAGCGGGACCCCCTTTTAGTATATCCAGCTATAATCATTTAAGTACCATCGCTATAGTTCCCTAAAGAACCAGGTTGCATACTTGCTCCCTGCGTAACCAGAGATTGGACATTCAATGTTGATTTGCCTACGAATACTCATTTGCCTTACAAGTGCATTCAAATCATAAATGTCATTAAGTGAACGTTGTATATACCCTTTGCTATATAAAATATTCGATTTATACATTTGTGTGGACTTCGTTTCATGGTGGGAAAGTGTTCATCATATCTATATCATGTACTGTGTGGCCAGTAGTTAAAGTACATAATCGGTAGTGGTTTAATGATACCATACTTATCAATACAGTCAGGGAATTGTACCCCTCAGTTACAGAGCTGTAATTGACAACACAAGCATTCAGTGCCGCCTGATGACATCACAGGAGGGGACATTAAAAACTCAATAACTATCAAACTAAATGAATGTGTGCCGAAAACAGTATAGAGCATTGGGATTATGTGCAAAATAAATCTGTTAAGTGAATAAATCATTGCATTACACTACAAAAGACACACACTCTTTGTTCATCTACTTAGGGCTATGTGCCAGTAGTAGTAATAATAATAATAATAATACAACTTTATTTGTATAGCACCTTTCATACAGAAACTGCAGCTCAAAGTGCTTCACAACAGAAAAAAGACGGGCATAAAATGAGCACATAAAGTGCAGACATATAAAATCACAGTTTTTCACATTAGGATCTAACATCCCAACAGGCCACCTTGTTTATGGTTTGATTCAGTTTTAAAAATGTACAATAATAAAAAAGAGTAAGATAGAATAGACTAGAGTAGACGACCAAATGTGGACAAGAGACGGATGAATTTGAGTGTCTTTTTTTAATTGAACTGTAGAAATCAATGGGTACTAGTTGCCCCTGCATTGGCTCGTCAATAGATACCCAACGTTTGTCAGTATATCACACACCAGGCAGGGCTTGACATTAAGGCTTGTCCTATTGTCCGGGACAAGTAAAAAATAAAAATGGTCCGACAAGCATAATACAATTTAACTTGTCCGACTGGACAAGTAAAAAATATATGTATATTCCCCAAACGAATAGTAACGTTATTCCATCTGATCAGAAAGTGCCTGTCTCACAGTGTCACACTGGAAACTCAATCTCTGTACGTCAATATTACTTGTCCCGGACAAACGGCAAGCGTCTTCTGAGTGCTCGCTTAGTTGACACTGGCGGTGGCACGAGACCCGCCAAAATATCAGAATGTTTAATAGAATGTTTAATAAAAGTTGGTTGTTTTGTTGTTACCTGTTGATCTAATGTGCCTATTGTTAAAAGAAATTATTTCAAATAAAAATACAATTATTTATTTGAATGGTGTTATTTATGGCAATAACAACTATACCGTAATAACTATACAACTATAGGCATAGACCAGGGTTTAACCCCTGGTCGTCGAGAGAGAGGGGAGATGAGAAAGATGAGCTGGTGCTGATGGGGAGTGAAGATGAGCTGGAGGACAGTATATACAGTATATACCCCACACACACAAATGCACACACTTGTTTAAGTTATTACATCATAATAATTGTCCAAATCTCTTGTCGGTTTTATACATTTTTTAATAGGCCTTTATTTTTACAAGTAAAGTAAGTTGGGGCGGTTAGGTGGCCGAGCGGAGATTGCGTTCGTCACCAACCCCGGAGCTGTGAGCTGGATTCGCCTGTTCGAATCCAGCTCACAGCTCCGGGGTTGTCACCAGCTTGGCTGGCCGTCTGCACTAATACAATTGGCTGTATTAGAGGGTGGGAGAAGCTGGCGGGGTGGGTCCGGGTCGTTGTAAACAGCGACTCCTACAGTTCGGTCGGGGCGCCTGCTAAGCGCGGATAGGACTTGAGGGGGATAGTGTGGTCCTCCCACACGCTACGCCCTCTCGATGAGAATCCGCGCTGCCAGGTGAAAAGAAGCGGTGATTGGCTGGACGTGTGTCGGAGGAAGCACGTGGTAGCCTCCACTCTCCCAGATGATCTGACTGTGGGGGGTAAGTGCGCAGCGACCAGGAAGGGACTGGGAATTGGCATACGACTAACATTGGGATGGGAGAAAATCGGAGGAAAATGGAGGGGGGAAAAGATCAATAAAAAAAAAAAAACAAGTAAAGTAAGTTTAGCTTTCGGACAAGTAAAATATCTGAGGCTCAAAAAGTTAATGTCAAGCCCTGCCAGGTAACTTGGTACAAGGTGTCTGATGTTCTGACTCCACCCCTCCTCGCCTCTCACCAGGTGGTCCTGCCCACCTTCATCCTGGAGAAGCGCTCCCTGCTGGAGATGTACGCTGACTTCATGTCCCACCCGGACCTCTTCGTGGCCGTCACCGACGGCGACAGCCCCGAGGACCGCATGGTGCGCTTCGTCCAGTACTACCTCACCTCCTTCCACGAGGGCCGCAAGGGCGCCATCGCCAAGAAGCCCTACAACCCCATCATCGGCGAGACGTTCCACTGCTCCTGGCGCGTGGCCAAGGGGCCCGAGGCGCCGCCGCCGGCCAAGGAGCCGGACCCCGCCCAGGGGGGGAACCTGCCCGCCCCGGCCCCGCCGCAGGACGCTGCCCAGGACCAGGGCTACCAGGTGCGCTTCGTGGCGGAGCAGGTGTCCCACCATCCGCCCGTGTCGGGCTTCTACGCCGAGTGCCAAGAGAGGCGGATGTGCGTCAACACGCACGTGTGGACCAAGAGCAAGTTCATGGGGATGTCCATCGGAGTCTCCATGATCGGAGAAGGTACAGCCCCCGCGTCACTTCTGTTCAGGCGTGTTGGGTGATAGGATTCACATTCCTGTCTTTCCAATAGGATGGCTCATGGGGGCCATGTGGAAAGGAGGGAAATGAACAGGACTAATAATAATTGGGATTATGGATGCAAAAAATTGCCCCTGAAATCAAGGATAATAATAAACCTTCTTTGTATAGTACCTTTCATACAAGAATTGCAGCCCAAAGTGCTTCACAGCAGTAATGTAGACATGGAATAGACATATACAATATATATAGACGGGCATAAAATGAGCAGAGTATTGACAAAATAAAAGCAGTGCAATAAAATAGCTCATTTATAGTGCAATAATCATAAACATGGACATAGAATAGACAGAATAGTGCAGTGCAATAAAATAGCTAATTTACAGTACAATAATCATAGTGTGGATGTAATGAGTCTAAATGGCAGAGTATTAAAAGGCGATGGTGAAGAGGTGAGTTTTTAAGCTTACTATAGATTCTAGAAGGATAGAACATGGAAGATAATGTGGTCAGTCTATCTGCTTGTCATGTAGCCTACAGCGTCCCGGTTCTCATATTAAGTCTCTTTACAGACTAGGGATGCACCAAAGATTTTGGCCAAGATCAATATATTATTTACAGATATCAGTTTGGTGTGGTCTGTATAAAAGTTATATAATTAAGTTACAGATATGATTAGTTACGGTAATCCAGTTTTGTACACGGTGAAAGGGATAAGACATGAAAATACTGTAAAATAGAAGATAATATGCCTTTATTCCGGTTTTTCAGCAGCCTATTTCAGTGCTGTGGCCAAACAAAGTCCACATAGCCAAAAAACACAGAAACCTGTGCAGCTAGACGGAGGAATAATCATTAGTTGTTCACATCTTCTCAGTTCTGCTCATCAGACCGATGAATAAAAACAACCACAGATATCGGCCAAGGCCAAATATGGTCATCAAAATATCTTGTATCCCTATTGTATATACATTAAAAAACGTAATTTATTGAATGCCGAATAAATGCTCGACAATACCCCACAGATCTCTTATCGGGGCAAAAAAAGACCTGTGCATAATCTACCCTAGTTGTGTGTTTTGGAACATAACTCCCACACGTGTTCTACAGTATTGTAAATGTTGCTGACTGGTTGGTTTGCTACAGCCGGTGCAGTGTTTCTCTGCAGCAGAGCATGTGAGGAAAGTGGAGCGTGAGCGCAGAGCTGTTAATTTCACCCGAGCGAGCGGCGTGTTTACATTTGTGTTGCTCAAACTGCTCGAGGCCGCTTCAAATCCACTCCATTCTGCTTGTGATGTTGCATTGGCCAAAGGCAATTTATTATTAGGCTATTATTATGGGCTTACTTTTAATTAAATGTTTCAAATGCTCACCCTTTGCCTGCCGTTTTACTTTGGAGTTGAGAGGGATGGAGACTGGGCTTCACTCACTGCTCCTTGGGATTGTGCACACTCACTGCATTTATTTTATTTGTTTATTTAGAAGGGACGGAGCATATTAATGGACACTACAAATAAATGCAGTGTAAATACACTGGATTTAGCAAGGATGCTAGTTTTCATCCGCAGTCCCCACACAAAAACATAAAAACTAAACGGGCAGGCAGTGAAGCATATCATACTACGAGACAAAGCATAAAAACATACATACAAGAAACAAGGTATAAAGTGCATCTATATGGTTTAGCAGCGTTTTTACACGGCAATACAGAATTGTATTAAAGTACTTTCAAGTAATATAGGATTCGTTGTCAAAGTGCACTACTAGACTATTGGACTATACATGGTCACAGGTTTGTATTTGGTTAACCTTTGCACAGCAGTTGGCTTTGGCAAGATCATGCGAAAACCACAGTGGTTCAGACCAGGTGGCTACAGGAGTGATCTAGAGCCAATCACCTGCCAAACCGTTTCAAAGGACGACTTCCCAGATGGTTAGATTTTAGTAAGCAAAGATTTCTAGTTTTAAAGTCATAAACATTCCCCCTCTCTCTCCCCCTCCCCCCCCCCCTTTCTCTCTCTCCCTCTCTCCCTCCCCCTTTTTAATCATAGAAAATAGAATACAACTCCAAACCCGTGTGTGTGTGTGTGTGTGTGTGTGTGTGTGTGTGTGTGTGTGTGTGTGTGTGTGTAGAAAGGTTGCTTTCTGGACCCTTGTAGGGGACATGGCATGTTGTTGCGTCGCCTACCTAATTGTGCCGCATGCTTCAACCTGGTTATGAGTACGGTACATGTGTGAGACCCAGCAGGTCCCTTTTGAATGTCTGACTGTATCTGTAATGCTTTTTTTTTTCTTTTTTTTTTACGTAATAATAATAATAAATTGTATTTGTATTGCACTTCGTTCACTAGGATCCCAAAGTGGTACAGGGTTAAAACATAGTTAAAAAATTCAATAATTATTAATAATAATAAAAAATAAAATACAGAATAAAATAAAAATAGAACATAGTTAAAAACATAGTATAAACAGACAACGGCACAAGAAAAAAGAAGAAGAAAAAGCTAGCAATCAAAGGCCTTTTGAAACGAGATAGGTTTTCAGGCCTGCTTTAATTAAAAGAGTCCAGGCTCTGGTGCCCTCAGCTGGATGGATACGTGGACTTCAATGATTCATTCTATTGCGTCTGTAACACACGTGTCTGTGTCCGTGCAGGGTGCCTGCAGCTGCTGGAGCACGACGAGGAGTACACCTTCACGCTGCCCTGTGCCTACGCTCGCTCCATCCTCACCGTGCCCTGGGTGGAGCTGGGGGGCAAGGTCAACGTGAACTGCGCCAAGTCGGGCTACTCCGCCGCCATCACGTTTCAGACCAAGCCCTTCTACGGCGGCAAGCTGCACAAGTGAGTCTCCTTCTCCGCCCTCGAAACCCCTACCTCCCCCCTCGTGTTCATCCATCCTGCCGACGCTGGGTTTTTCACGTTAAACCTGGGACATTTTGAAATTGGAATTTTGGAAATTGTGTTTTTCCAGGCCTGGAAAATGATACTTGTCCAAAAAGTTTTGTAAAGCTGATGGAAAAGACATTTTCATAATGTTTTTTTCACTCAAGTCATGTAGTGTTAATGTCAAGTTTGGCTGTTGCTACATCCACTTATTTAAAAGGAATCAAATCCCCAAACCCTTAAATAATTTCTTTCAGTGTATCTGCAGGGTATTACAAACTCTTAAAGTATTACATTCTAAATGTAAGGTATTAAAAGGCTTCATTTGCACAGGTATTACTTTTGGGGGGGGGGGGCAGTCGGTAGATGAACTAATATCATACCGGTATATGAAATGTTTTTTTTTTTATCTACTTTTTCTCCTCCTCTTTTCTGTGATTTTTCTCCCCATCCCAATTTACCTCTCGTGCCAATTCTCCCTCCCCTGTCTTGAACGTTGCTCGCATATGCCCCCCACTGGTCGGTTGTAGGGAGGATAGAAGCCTTGCACCACGTGTCCCCTCCGATACACGCGGAGGCAGCCTGTCACATCTTTTCACCTGCCAGTGCGGACTCTCATTGGCGAGGTGTAGCGTGTGGGAGGCTCACACTACCCCCACCATTTCCTGTCTCTGCTGTGCAGGCATCCCCCAACCGACCTGTAGGAGTCGCTGTCCACAACGTCCAGATTACCACCCATCGACTTCCACCCGCTAACTCTGCCAATGAGTTAGTATGACGGCCGGCCCAAGCCGGAGGCAACGCCGACAGCCGGAGTCGAACCCGGTGTCTCTTTCGTTGGTGACGAGTGCAATGTCCGCTGCGCCACCCAGCCACCCTATATGAAATGTTTTTGTATTCAAGTCATGTTTTTTTGCGGGGCTACCAGGTTGGTAGCTTGGTGCGTCTGGCTTGTATGGAAACGCGCAAGAATTTAGATTGGTGCACAAGTGCGGTCGCCAGTTCTGTGTTTTTATTTTCTTGCTAGTATGGTCTTGAAATTGGTATTCGATTTTGCTCTAAGTGGTGTTTAAAAAGGTCTTAAAAAATCTTAAATGTAACTTGTTAAACCTGCAGATAACCTGTTCTTTGTTACTTACCATAAATCCCAAGTCATTGTTCTCTCTGGCTAAAATAAAAACCTGGGACGTTCAAATCCGTACCATTATGTATCATTATAAAACAAGGAAGGAACCCTGCATAGACACCCTTTACAGTGGGCATTAATATACATCTCGGGTCACAGGGTTGCAATCAGGTAGCACTTAGTTTGAGCGCATAGACATCCAAGTGTAAATTCACCCAAGACGTATTGAGGACAGATTGTAATCCGATCGCCCCAAACCACTTGTGGAGGAGGGATGCATTGTGACTGCATTGAAGATGAATGTAAATGCAATTGAGTTTCCGATTCACATTAAACCGCTATTTGAAAATGGGCTTTAACACGGGACTGTTCAAACTGGGTCACACACACACGCACACACACACAGATGGCAGGCAGCTCAGCTAACAAAGCTAGCTAATACGTCTAGATACTTGCGGTTGGAGTCGGGTGACATGCGCAGTTATCTGCATTTTGTGCTGTAAAGCGCTATCGGATCTCAACCTGGACACTGGAGATCTACCACGTGTAACTCTAATCCAGTTAAATTATATCTAATCTAGACACAATATAGGACACACATTTTAATGCCAGGTATAAATGTAATCCAGTTAGATTATATCTATCTATTCTAGATGCAATCAGAATACGACACAAATTGTAATGCCAGGTATAAATGTAATCCAGCTTGATTATATCTATTCTAGACACATTCAGAATATGACACAAATGTTAATACCAGGTGTAAATCTAATCCGGCTAGATTATATCTAGGGGTGTGGACATTTCTCGATTCTAAAATGCATTGCGATGTGGACGATTCAGCATCGATGCAGTGATAAAAAAAATGTATACTCTTTTGCTAGCTTTTATGTTCTTTTACAATGTAGCGCTTTGGGGATTTGCTCCACAACTATAAAGCGCCCTACAAATCAAATATATTATTATTATTAAAGCTAGTGCTCTGGTCATGCATCCACTCAACTCATAGAAAATACAGCATCAGGCTATTCTAAAAGTATTGATACTAATACTTAGGGCTGACCTTCGAAGCTTTTTTTTGGCAATCGAAGCTTCGGGGCCGAGCTTCGATTTTAATTCGAAGCTTCAAAAAAAGAAAAAGAAATTATATATTTTTTTAATATACCGGTATATATATATTTTTTTAATCTTATGTTGTGGGACTTGTACAGCACTTTGGTAAACTTTGTTGTTTTTAAATGGGCTCTATAAATAAAGTGGATTGGATTCATTAATTAAGTAGCCCCTTTCGTGACTGTGACGCAGCCAACAAGGTTTCACTCTGCTGCGCTGCCTGGGTGCAGTGGGGCTGCTCTCACAGCCAACGACATGACATTACATAATTATGTTGCAACCTTCGTCTATCAAGCAAACAATTATATAAATATTTATATGTAGTTGATGGAGACAAAAGCAGAATTCGACTTAATTAAGCACGTTTTATTAAGACATATTTTTATATGGGTCGGGACACTTTAAAAAAGCAGCACAATGAACACAAATCTGTCCGACATAGTCTTAAATAACAAACGGCATTGCTTCGCTTCTTCGTCTACATGTCTGCTGCACATGTCCTTGTTGTTTTCAACACAGATAATCTCCACGTGCTTGTTGTAGAGAGGTGGAGTCGAGGCGCCGCTTACTTTCGTTTCATTGGAATGGAGGCGTGAAGGCGCCGCTTACTTTCGTTTCATTGGAATCGAGGCGCAAGATTTTGGAGGCAAAAAAAATAAGAATTTCTCCTTTATTTTTTATTTTTTAACTTCGATTTATTTTTTATGTTCGAAGCTTGTGCCATCGAACAAAGCTTCGAAGTATTTAAGACGGCCATAATAAAAAGAGTATTTAACTGTTTTTAACAGCTGGGTATTGAGATACCTTTCTAGTATCTGTATCATGCAACACTAGTAAAGACATTTATTTTGACATTCTGATTTAAGAACTTTCTAAATAAAAGTACATTTATCTGATTGCTTGTATTAATTGATGAAAAAGTAGCCATGTGCAGTAATATAGATTATAAAATTGAGGATGTAATATATTATTGAGCTGCATCGAGATGCATCATAGAATCGAATCGCAGACAGCTGAATCGTAATCGAATCATGAGGCCAGTGAAGATTCACAGCTCTAATTATATCTCTAGATGCAATCAGAATACGACACAAATGTTAATTCTGCTCTGTAAACACACACTCACCAGCGTTCTGATTGGCTGAGGACATAGGCACTAAGCCAGGGTGATGCAGCAGTGTGAGGAGAGTACAGTTAGGCAGAAATCTAAATTTGGCAAAAAAAAATTACTTGGGTAATTATCGTATGAGGCTAACGATATGTTGAAAAAAGCATCAGAGCACATCATGACAGATTAGATGGCCCAGGCAATGGCAGGCATAGACAAACGCACAATATACTGCACACACGCACACACATACACATCAGTGTTGACTATGCTGATTTTCAATTAGCCATTTCTTAACCCTGCACTTGAATGAGTGATATGATGTGGACTCTCTAATTGGTTGAGGTATTAAATTCCACCGGTGGGATGCTCAAACTTGAGGTTGATGAAACCAGAAGGAGGAGGAGGAGGAGCCAATCCACACTAGAAGTGACATCCCGGTGTCCTGTCGGTCCTTTTCCAAGCTCTGCAGACTCTGGGTCGCACGTCCTCAAGATGCCAACATGCACTTGTTTATGTGGATGCTGGCGGTGCCATTGCACAAACTAGGTAGCTGGGGAACAATCCTTTTATAGTTTATGTCCCCCCTGATTTCTTAGTATTGTCCAGTACAGCCCATAGTATTGTCATGACGACGAGGGCACTATACAGTATGTGCCGAGTCGCGCTCGACGACCCGCCAGGGGTCGGTGTACATTCCCCAGTAATCCAACGAGGTCATATCTAGACCCAAATCGGGGCTACGTAACGCACGCCAATGCCAGACATGTAAACGGAGATAGTTAATCCTGTGTTTTCCGATGTAAACAAACCGGTTTCCAGTCACAAAATACACACAGTACGTAGTACAATCAAAGGGGAACTACACCCAATTTAATAATTTATTGTTATTCCTAATGATTTTAAGATCAGAAATATTAGTAGAAACGAACAACTCTCCCAAATCCAAAAAGGAGATCAACTCAAACTAGTGAAAGTGAATTGGGAAAGATGGTGAAGGTGACACTGAGAGCACGCAGGGGAATGTTCTTGTATATTTTGGATACATTTTCTGTGTCGGGTCTGAGAACACTGCTATAGAATATTATATTATTATACTTTATACTTATAGCACACAGTTTGTTGCATTAATGGAATTCTAAAGCAACAAAAAGACAAATTTTACTTTTTATTGCTGTTTTTACCTGTTATAACAAAGGAAAACCTCAAACTCTTATGAAGAGGAGAAAAAAGACTGGCTGTGTAGACCTATTTTATTATTCTATTATAAAACCCTGAACTATGCAGCTCTATTTGAGTCCTTCACTTATTTGTGGAACATTTATCAAATAAAAAGTAGTCTACTTTGAAAAAAGACTACCATGTGTAGACCTACTTTGAAATAAAACACAGAAAAGGAGAAAAAACACTGGCATCTGTAGACCTACTTTGAAATAAAACCCTGAACTATGCAGCTCTATTTGAGTCCTTCCCTTATTTGTGGAAAATCTATAAAATAAAAAGTAAATTTTTCGTTGTTTGCAAATTTCGCACCACATATCAGGCATACAGGTAAGCCTGCATCGTTAGTCGTGAAAGCAAATTAATCTGTCCACGCTGAATTAAACCCTCTATTTTCCTCAGACTTTCCTTTTTTTGGATTTATCCATGGTCAGTTGATGAAATCTTTTTTCATTTCAGTGTCACAGTATGACATCGATCTCCAAAATAAGAGAACAAAAAAGAAATTATAAAAAAGAAAGGCCAGGGAGCCGCAGCGGATTGGCTAAAGAGGTAAACCAACAGTGATAACCTCGCTCTCTTCTTTATTTTTAAACCTAGGGTGACTGCTGGTAACCTCGCTCTCTTCTTTGTTTTTAAACCTAGGGTGACTGCTGTTAACCTCACTCTCTTCTTTGTTTTTAAACCTAGGGTGACTGCTGTTAACCTCACTCTCTTTGTTTTTAAAACTAGGGTGATCGCGGAGGTGAAGCACAATGCCACCAGCGCGGTGGTGTGCCGTGTGCAGGGAGAGTGGAACGGCGTCCTGGAGTTCAGCTACAGCAACGGCGAGACGATGCGGGTGGTCGACGTCACCAAGCTACCTGTGACCAAGAAGCGAGTCCGACCCAACGACAAGCAAGGGCCCACCGAATCCAGGTCAGGGAAATGTGGGGTATTTTATTTATCGGGTGTCCCCCCAGTAGCTGAATTGGAATCTATTTTTAAATAGGAAGATAAAAGCTAGGAGAGGACAACTGGGCTACACAGATTGGACGGTGCTCTTTTGGTCATTGACGATATTCACACTGTGGCCATTTTTCTCTTATGTCATGGGTTCCTTTCCCAACCCAACCTGAGCAAGACAGACTAGATGCCCTATGCTACTATATCCACATTAGACCCATTTGACTGTAGTTAGCAAAGACAATATACAGTACATAGCATGCTAGTCGCTAACGTTGCCAATCTGTTCTCATGCTGTGTTGTATCAAATGGAACATACAATTAAATAAAATCACTGTAGAATTGTCAAGCTAACGCTGTTAATGTTAGCTTGCTAACTACAGTCAATGGGTCTATTTCACTAGCATGCTAGTGACTAGGTAGATAGCTTGGCTTCAATCATATGCTTCTTGTCCTGACCTGCTGATGCTGCTGTGATTTTATTTGATGAATACATTTATACAACACAGCATCGGAACCGAGTGGTAACATTAACGACTAGCATGCTATGTATCTTGGCTTTGCCAACTGCAGTCAAATGGACTGCAAGGCATTCTGGGTATGTTCCCCACAGTAGGACATCTAGTCTCTCCCCAACCTGAGAGTGACATAAGAGCGGCCATTGTGTGAATATGGTCAATGGGGTTATCTGTAGAATCATTCAATTGTACTGAGGCACTTTTAGCTTATAGCTGAAAAAACCTATTTTCTTTGTTAATAATAATAGTCTGTAATACCGTAGATCAGTAAGAAATAAGACATACAATCTGTGTAAAACAAGCAGCAAGAGCAAAGCATAAAGTGGGATAAAATAATGCAGATATATTAATGAATTTCTGTAATCTGTAAATCTTCTATAAATCCGTTTTTTTTACAGTGCAATAAAATAGCTCTGGATTACTGTTTAACAGTAAGTGTTCCTTTGGTAAACACTACAGTTATGTAATCAGATTTCCAAGTGTTGAAGTCCTCAGGCTCAGAATACTGACATTTACCTCTTGTGGCCACCTGGGGCCACCAATGTGCAAAACTGTCTAGTGCAGCTTTAAATGTAACTTTTTTTTAATTGTTATTCTGATACTGTATGTTTCTCACACAATACTTTTTGGTTCTGTTTTGTGGTTAGTCTTGTGGTTCTGTTTTGTGGTTAGTCTTGTGGATCTGTTTTGTGGTTAGTCTTGTGGATCTGTTTTGTGGTTATTCTTGTGGTTCTGTTTTGTGGTTAGTCTTGTGGATCTGTTTTGTGGTTAGTCTTGTGGATCTGTTTTGTGGTTAGTCTTGTGGTTCTGTTTTGAACTTGAAACTAACTTGAAAACTTGTGGTTAGTCTTGTGGTTCTGTTTTGTGGTTAGTCTTGTGGTTCTGTTTTGTGGTTATTCTTGTGGTTAGTCTTGTGGTTCTGTTTTGTGGTTAGTCTCGTGTTTCTGTTTTATGGTTAGTCTTCATGCCTCATGTCTGTAAACATAGCAGCTTATGACGCAACTTAGCAAAAATGTCAAGAGAAATCTTAACAAAGTGTGATGAAACCTGTTGCGAGTGAAACCCTTCTGAACGGCGTGACTTGTTGTTACCTCCAGGCGGCTCTGGCAGCACGTGACGGAGGCACTACGGCAGAAGGACATCGACAAGGCCACTGAGCACAAGAGGAACCTGGAGGAGAGACAGAGGGCGGACGAGAGGCACCGCCTGGAGACGGAGACCACGTGGAGGACCCGATACTTTGAGAGCGAGGTACGTTTTGTGTGGGAAGACCAGCCACTGAGTGTCTGTTACATGGCACAGCTGGGTACAATGTTCCTTGATATTCGCTCACACTGTGTCTACAGACACGTCTGGGATGTATATTGATGTGTTGCTGGTTCCCGGCTGTATTATGTACCGCTACGCTTTGCTGGCTTATATCACAGCAAATTAAAGGAACACACGCCAACAGAGTGTTCCTTTAATGGAAGCGGACATGACCGGTTAGCCTAGGCATTGTCCAACTAACACCTCTCCTGAAGGCTAACCGGCCATGTCCGCTTCCATTCATTGTGCTAAGCTAGGCTAACGTGCAGCCAGATAGCTTTCTACTGAACGCACAGAGAGGAAACTGGTATCTATCTTCTTGTCTCTCTCTGGAGAATACGGTAAGCTAATTTCCCAAAATGTTGGCGTGATCCTTTAACATAGACTGAAATTAACTTTAGATCTATGTCATGTAATTTAACTTTTTACGTACTCGAAAGCATTTTATATTACCTAAACATAAAATGTGGGCTACATAATTCTTGTCAAACACTCACGCCGAAGTTATTGAAATTGGTCCAACTTCACAAAATTATTTTTACTGGGTGCTGCCATGATGAATCAAATGTGACTGAGTGAAAAATTTCTTGAATAGTTGAAATGAGGCTTGGGCAATAGGACGATGTTATCGTTTACGTATCATGCACGTTGCCCACCATAATGGGCCTCACGTGTCTCAGATAACAGGACCCTATTCAATTATGCAACACCTGTTATGAATCTTGTGCTATATTCAGTCTCTCTCTCTCTCTCTTGCTCCACCGCATTGTTGTAGCGTAGCCTATCAAAAAACATTATGTGAGCCTACGTTCTGACCCTGTATATAACGTTACCGCATGTAGCTTAACTTTGGAAAACGTTGGAAATATGTCGGCTCTCGTTAGCAAAATAATGTGTGCCTAACGTGACAGTCAACTCTTACTTACTTTAACTTTTTCTCTGAAATCTGAGTCCCTCCTAGCGCTCCAAACTATGCAACGTAAAATACGGTAAACCATAGGAACAAACAACTCCATAAGGTACAAACAACTGAGTATATTCTAACAAAACAATCACCAACTGAGAAGGTTTAGTCAAGGTTTGAGCAAATGCAACACATTGGATTCACTATATGACTTTGTTGTGGCTGAAAGTTTAAACGTAGAGACGCAACTAGTCCTATTATGAATCCTTACAAAGCCACAGATGACGTTACGTCATTTCCAATGTGAAAAAGGCGGTTGTGGATAGTTCTATGCACTGACCAGACATGTGGTCAAGTGTTGATTTGCATTGCTATTTTGTCCATCACTGCTCACTTTATCAATTCTGATTGGAAGCTGGAATCAAAATGCTTCAATCTTCTGAGATAGTAACGTTAACTAGGTAGCAAAGGCCTGTGTCAAGCTAGCGACAACAACAATAATAAGTCTTCAGGTCAGAATCTTTCAAAATAAAACCTCCAACATATGCGTCTTCTCATAATTTTATTTTTTGGAGGATAATATCATTTATCATTGTTTTTCTTAAATTTAAAGCAATATCCTCAGTAGGGGGTTTCTATATGGCCCAAGTCTAGTTGAAATGCTCCAACGTTCAAGGTTTCTTTCAGACGAGACTTTCCATGGGAGACATCTTACATCTGCTGACATCTTAATTAGAACGTAAAATTGGCATACGCCTGTGAACGCACACCCAGTCAACCAGAGACATCCTTCAAAGATGGCGGCTCGCCAGGGATTTGACGCAACATGACTTAATGCCGTTATCTTTAGAAACAACCTTTTGAAATGAGGGTTATTTGTGTTCTTTGATTCTCTGCCTTGATGATACTTATTGAACCCAATAACTTCATACCATGTCGATGCTAATGTTTGTTTTCCTCTTTTCTTTTTGTTTCCCTAGGGGGAGGCCTGGGTTTATCACAAACCCCTGTGGAAAAACCCCTCTTTCAAATCGTCTAGTCCCCCTGCTCAGTGAGCCTCCTCCGAGACTGTCTCCTCCCACCTGGTGTGTGTTAGCCCGACACGTCGGACACGCGGAGCGCTGCGCCAGCTAGCTAGCTCTCCCCCGTGGGTCTGAAAACGTTGAGGAATAAACAAACGGCCTTCTGGCGTAAACGTTGTTCGTAAAGTCACTTTGACTCAGCGTGGCGGTGTGTTGGGGTTTTGTCTTGTCATCCCCACAGTGGATTCCTGGCGATGTCCTCGCGGTAAAGTATAGGAAGAAGATGGGGTTTCTCCATTTCTCTCGTGTTACCAGGGCAACGGGCTGTCACTGCACGTGCAGGGGCTTTTTATTTTGACGTTTAGCTCGATGCGTGCCAGGCTTGTTTACAGTGGGGGGGAGCTGTTGGCTAGTGCAGAGAAACTGAGAAATCGTCTTTTTCCTATCCTTCAATGTGATGACATCACCAGTAATTAATTGAGGTGAGAGACGAGTCACTATCAGGCTATGTTTCTGTGTGTGTGTGCGTGTGTGTACATAATGTGGGTGAGTGTGTAGAGACGGTTGAGACAAGCATGACCTCCGCCGACACGCAAAAACGGACTCATTGTGCGAGGCGAGAGAGAGAGATATACCGTTGGCTGACAGGAATTTCTCCGATCTCACTTGCGATGTACGGTGAGCCTCGGGGTACAAAACGTTTGTACTGCTGGTCACTTTTTCTTTTGTATAATCCAATGTCGACTAGGACATATTCTTACAGATGAAATAAATAAAAAAGGTACTCTCATTTACACAGCCTTAAAAAACGGTCTGATGAATCACCTTCTTATCACGGGTTGTTTATCGATCCGGACAGGAATGGGGTTGTTGTTGTTTTTTTGTTTTGACTGTGACATCATATTATGGGAAAGCTACGTGTTTAACTTACCTAACCGTTGAAGTGTGACATTTAAAAAGTTGGAAAAAGCCCTTATGATAGGCAGAGAAATACATTATGCTTTGTTTGGATTAACTATGTTTATTAATACGGAAATCGGCAATACTGATTATTTTGTTGCCGTGTCTCGGAATTTCCCACCCACCCCCTCCAAGAAAATGTATTGATAAGCTCTGTTCTTCCAGGTTTTTTTTTTTCTTTTTTTCATCAATGTCTACTGGGCAAGTTACATTATAACCCAAACATCAACATTTTAGAATCAATATATATATATATATATATGCGTGTATACCTCATGGTTTCCCATTAAATGCATAACCCTACGTTCACCAGCATCATGTGACCAGGGTGGTTTTATCCGACGATCTAAACCGGGTCCAGCACCTGGAAAGGATCCAATTGAGATGGCAAAGCGGGAGTGAGTGGGGGGGGGGTCAACCTTGGAAAGTGTTCTACACCAAGGGGCTATCACTACTGTATGTGCTTTCAAACTCGTTACATATGCAAATTCTCGTGGATATCAATCTTGAGTATCCTGAGAGCGCATTGGCTAGACCTAATTACTATGATTATTAACTTTTTCGAGATACTGTCCTTGATATTGTGTTCTGGAAGGTTCTAAACACCTACTGAATGCTGTATTTAAAATAATTTGCACCATGCATCTGTTTTTGACGATGCAGGGGGTCCTCTTGACGGGTTTCACACGGATAGTCCGGCATGCGACAGGTTCACAAACTAATATTTACCTGTATGTTGAATAATCGGATGAATGCATTGATTTTGACATGTACTGTGGCGAGGTTCGTCGAAAAGACGCCTACTACTAATTCTTCATTTTTGCGTGAGGATTGTTTTAAACGGAAGGAAGGAACTTCGCATGCACGATAGGCTGGGTCTGTTCTCGCTCTCACTCAGCACTGCAAGTATAATACTAATATCTATGTCTGCATTCCATGAATTTGTAAATGTTTATTGTCAAAGCTTTTAACCAAACCTGCTCGCTTTCTAATGCAAATAAATGTACTTTTTTTTTTTTTTTTTTCGTTGAATGTGTGTCTATCACCCTATCCTGTCAATGATTCTTCTTTCTAGAGCAAGGCCACTTACACATTTTTAAATGTATGTTCCCATCAAATGTATGTTTTTTTTTTTAGTGGGACAAAATTCCAAACGCTCTTATGAATCGTTGTGTAGCCTTTGGGATAGACTTTTTTTACAAAACAGAAATTGCACCTCCCATATTCCCAAAGCTTCCTAAAATCTCTCAGATTTTAGGATAATTCCATAATTCCTACTTCAGCGAGCAGTTTTGAGCCCCGGGACGCATGGAAACGCACCCCCTCCCCACCACCCAGCTACTATATCTCCACGTCTTGGTGCCTTAAGCAACCGCTCCATTCCCGTGCGCAGCTTCCAGCTAAGAAGTTCAGCGTCTTCAACAACAGTCAAGTTACTCCAATTGACGCAATAGCATATTAACGTGTACATATTGTTCTTCAGAGGGGTAGGATGTTATTTATGTTGGCACTTGCATTTTCTTTGACAAAATAAATGAAACTTGTCTGTAGCCTCCTGGGTTTGATGGCACGGGAGAACTTGTACAGAGCTCTTATGAGTTTACATTTTTCTTTTTTGCATTATTATATTTAAAGGCCATATCCTTGTTTTGACCTCTTCTGCTTGTCTCGCTGACCTGTGAAATGCACTGACGTCGAAGGAAACCGGACGCTCCTTGTAGGGACATTGATGTGTGACAACGATCAAATAATAAATGACCTATCAATTGTGTTACACACATTTTTCATTTGCATTTATTTCACATACATTTATAAATGTTAAAACAGTGGTGCGGGTTTATAGGAATCCTATAGACATGTTGGAACAGGTTGTACCTGATTACAAATTTATTTTATTGATATTAAATGTAAAAGAACACGCAAACATTTTGGTAAATTAGCTTACGGTCTTCTCCAGAGAGACAAGAAGATAGATACCAGTTTCCTCTCTGTTCAGTAGAAGGCTATCTGGCTGCATGTTAGCCTAGCTTAGCACAATGAATGGAAGCGGACATGACCCGTTAGCCTTCGCCCTTCGGAAGAGGTGTTCGTTGGACAATGCCTAGGCTACCAGTCACTGTCTGCTTCCATTCATTGTGCTAAGCTAGGTTAACATGCAGCCAGATAGCTTTCTACTGAACACACAGAGAGGAAACTGGTATCTATCTCCTTGTCTCTATGGAGAAGACGGTAAGCTAATTTCTCAAAATGTTGGCGTGTTCCTTTAACCTACTGGCCAGCTTGAAGAGGAATAGAAGCAGTCTGGGCAGTTAGTAATGGACCACCAACCTTTTTTAGCTTCAGGTTTAATGCATCAAAAGACTCATCGCTTCTTCATACCGATATACGAGGGCACAATTTATTTTACTTTTGATACTAGAGTACAAATATTGATACTTATATATATACAACAATAGATTGCTAACGCTGTGGCGTCCTTGACGAAGACGGACAGGAGCACTTGGATTGGTCCCCTGGCGCGGCTCACGTTGACGCCTGTCTGCTCCCGGCTGCCCTTGGGGGGCGGGGGGGGGGGGAGGACGACGGGATGGGTTAATCGCAGATACGAATTGCATGCATGCATCGCATGTGTGCCGATTGATGACCTCTGAGCAGGTCCTAAATTATTATTATTATTATATACTTTTACTTGACTAGAATTTTGACTTTTATCAGAGGTTCTGTACTTTGACGGTATTTCTGCATTAAAGCTGCACCGTGTAGTTTGGGGAATAGAACTTGCCAAATACAACAGTTATGCTGGAAATGTGCTTCTGATACATTTTTTTATCCACTTTTTCTATTTTTCTCATCCCAATTTAGCCGTGCCAATTCTCCCCTGTCTTGAACATTGCTTGCATATGCCCCCCACTGGTTGGTTGTAGTGAGGCTAGAAGCCTTGCATCACATGTCCCCTCCGATACACGAGGAGGCAGCCTGTCACATCTTTTCACCTGCCAGCGCGGACTCTCATTTGGCGAGGTTTAACGTGTGGTACACTGTGGTAGGCTCACACTACGCCCGCTATCTCTGCTGTGCAGGCGTCCCCAACCGACCTGTAGGAGTCGCTGTCCACAACGTCCAGATTACCACCCGAGTTAGTATGACGGGCGGCCCAAGCCGGAGGCAACGCCGACAGCCGGTGTCTAATGTGTTTCTGATCTTGACGCACAAAAAAATACCTTTTTGAAACGAAGAGAACCAACACTGCGTTTAGAAGAGGCTTCTTTGTGGGAGGGTCTGGGACCGCCACCGAGCCACGCAGAGCATTTCTAGTTTTGAACCGTGCTCTAGCAATCCAGTTTTTCCTCCTTAAGACAATTCATATTCAATACTGAAGATGCACTTTATTTTGACTTCAGAAATCAATCCCCTCCTCCCAAAAACTACACGTTGCAGCTTTAAGTAAAGGATGTTGGTACTTCTTGCTCTACCTCTACTCACCTCCAGGAGGCGCCTTTGTAGATGTCTGCGGTGGAGATGGAAGTGGTTGAGGAGGTGGTGCAGGTATCCTGCTGAGAGGAGGTAGGTCTATCTAGTCACTATGCATACAGGTTATTCCAGAAACATACAACAATCCACAAGGTTATTGTATAGTCATGTAAATAGATTGTTTTATTATTATATAGTAAATGTGCTCCAGCACAGTCGGTGGCCAGTGAATGGGAGGGCTTAACCACTTTCAGGTGACGGATGGAACATGTTACAGAATGACCTGAAACACTGGCTATGTAACACTGGATTCTTTTAAATGCCTCATGAAGGGACTAGATGTCGAATCAATGGTCTGTCCTTGTTTTGATTTGCCCTAATAGTCTATTCTTGCTGCCTGCCCTGCTAGGTTGCCTCTGGCTCTGATATTGGTTGTTTAGTGTATTTGTGTAATTCGTCGTTGTTTTCTTTTAGTTTTTTTTATGTGCAACTTTTGTATTCCCTTGCTGCAGCTTGTCTTGGCCAGGTCTCATTTTAAAAAGAGATTTTTAATCTCAATGCGACTTTCCTGGTTAAATAAAGGTTAAATTAAATAAATGTTAAAAAAAAAAGTGTCAGTCTCACATCTGAGGAAAAGAGAATTAGAACATTCTAATGACGATGACACAAGGGCCACTGGCCATTGGAAGCTATTGAGAGGTAAAATTCCAAAGTTAGAGAAACCATTCCAAAGAACATACACCTGAAACGGTTAATAGTAGATAGCATACCAATTGCATATGAATAGCATTGTGTGTTTAATGTTGCTTCTAGTATAGTTCTTTGTCCCCGCCTGGTGGACATGCAAGGACACAACGTTATATATACAGGGCTTTGATTCAACATCAGCCATACAAACTGTATGAATGACTCAGATCTACAGTGATTCTGCTACCTTACTAGTACTACACTGCTGCCAAGATGGCTACCTAATAGATTAGCTATATCTTAGAGGGGCCAAGTTGCTCAATGTAGGATGTACAGACTTATCAGAAAACGTCGTAAAGTGACATTTATAAGAATATACAGGAGCACCAGGGGCGTTTTTTAGGACTTGGAAAGATCAGGGGCTGAGGTGATGGTGTTTTCTGTTGCTGCCTGGCACTTTACCCATTAATCAGCCTCTCTCCCTCTCTTTCTTTTATTTTCTCTACATGGTCCAGACCTAGTAGTAAAAAGGTAGAGGAAAAAAGGGGGATCTGAGCGTTTTGTCTGACCGACAACATGAGGCTGCTGGGTGCTGAAAGGCTGCTGGGATTATTTTTTTATATGAACCTGTTAAGAAATTGTTGGGGTGGTTCCAAGGTCAAGGTGGTTGTCAAGGTCAGAATGCGCAGTAGGTGCCATGTGCCATACACCATTGGAAAGCTGGGACCCTAATGAATAATTAGTCTATTAATATGCAATAAACATCATGTTCTGAATCTTGCCTATTCAAATTATTCAACTAACTAACAGCTGTGAAAGTAGTAGTGGTTTGGTGTCAATATGTTTTTTAAATGTGTAAGCTATTGAACCTTAAAGCATGGAAATACATGAAATGTCTGAGAATAACCGATTTTCATGATGAATATTGGATTATTATGTCTATAAACGATCAAATCCTATGCCGATGTAGGATTTTTGGAGCGGTAAAAAACGATCTGGAAAAGATATAATCGCTGATGAGCAGCAGATCTGAGAGAAGATGAGAACTGCAAAACGCAGCCTTTGTCCTAAAACTCTGATCTGAAGCAAAATTGCTTGTGTCTCTTCTACTTGGAAAAATTATTGTATGATGTTTAAGACATGTTATACAGTGTTGCATGAGTTGTACCCCTCCTGCTGACTTGTACACAATTTTTTATTTATTTTTTTAATCCACTTTTTCTCCCATTTTTCTATTTTTCTCCCATCCCAATTTTCATATCGTCCAATTCAACCCTCCCCTGTCTTCGAACGTTGTTTCTTGCCTCCCACAAGCCGGCTGCAATGTGGACTAAGTCATACATAGCACGAGTCCCCTCCGATACTCGAGGTAACAGCCGTCGCATCTTTTCACCTGCGCGGCTCGATCTTTCAGCGTCGGGGGTCTGGGCTTTGGAGGGGCCCCGCCCCCGTCGCTTCTTGATTCCACTGCGCAGGCGCACCAACCGACCTGTAGGAGTCGCTGTCCACAACGCCCGATCCCCACCCTTCAGTTTCCCTCCCCGTAATACGGCCAATGTGTATTACTGTGGACGACCAGCTAAACTGAAAGCAATGTGGAGAGCGGGGCTCGAACAGGAGGCATCCTGTTCGAGCCTAGTCTCCAGCATTCGTTGCGAGCGCCTTGCCCACTGCGCCACGTAGCCGCCCGACTTGTACACAATTTGTAAGTCACTTTGGATAAAAGCTTCAGCAGATGACTAAATGTAAATGTATTTTCTTTATTTGTTTAATCACATGTAATCAGATTATGATTCTTCTGTGTTTTACAGTAATTGTAACGGATTGATTACTGTAATAGCATGTCTTGTAATCTGCCACTCCCCAACCCTGGTTATTGGTTATTAAAAGGCAGAAGATGGAGGCTCAACCCAGAGACACCTGTAAAACCTGTGGTTTTTATGTGACTCATACATTCCATACATACCGGATCTCACCTGCTGCCGTAATATTTACTGAAAGAAAGCAAAATGGGACCTATTTCATAAACATAGGACTCAAAAGTCCTAAAAACAAATGCATGACAAAAGGGTTTAAACCAAAGCAGGATTTGAGGTAGGCAGTGGCGTTTTTATTTTTTATCTGTAAAATGTTGGTGGGGCAATGATTTTTTTCTGGCCTGGCGGATGCGGTGAAAGCGGAAGTTTTTAGTGTAAAAAAACACCTTATTTATTGTATTCTGGTGATTTCTTTTGCACTTTGATGGATTCAATTAACTGCTATTATAGAGCTCAATGCCACTGAAGGCCACACCAAAGCACACATGGACAACATTTTAGGGATTCAACCACATTATGACAACAACCTTGTCTTTAAACATGACACTACCATCATCAAGCGATCCACACACCACAGCATTGCCAAAGCACGGACCAGAACCATAACATCAGGATGATAAAATATCACTCACCAAAGCTGTCACTTGAAGAGAAAGGCAGCACTGGCTTTCGATGCTAGCCAATGCGTTAAAGGGGAACTCCACTTTTTTTGGAAATTAGCTTATTTAACATCTTCCCTGGAGTTAGACAAGAAGATGCATACCTTTTTTGTCTCTGTGCGTGCATTTTAGCTTTGGGAATAGACGCTCCGTTAGCATAGCTTAGCTTCATCACTGGAAGTGAGGCACGACAGTAGCCTTACAGTGCCTTACAGTGTATTGCAAGGTCTGACATTGACCAAACTTGATATGCATGACCTTGGTGGGCTCTAGGTCAACTCCTGAAAAGGGGGTCAATGTCAGACCTTGCAATCAAAAGTTAGGGGGCGCACTGAAATTATGGCAAGGGTTATTAGCCCCCTAACTTTTGATTGCAAAGTCTGACATTGACCCCCTTTTCAGGAGTTGACCTAGAGCCCACCAAGGTCATGCATATCAAGTTTGGTCAATGTCAGACCTTGCAATACACTGTAAGGCACTGTAAGGCTACTGTCCTGCCTCACTTCCAGTGATGAAGCTAAGCTATGCTAACGGAGCGTCTATTCCCAAAGCTAAAATGCAGAGACAAAAAAGGTATGCATCTTCTTGTCTAACTCCAGGGAAGATGTTAAATAAGCTAATTTCCAAAAAAAGTGGAGTTCCCCTTTAAGTCGCGGCTGTCCCATGGTATTGCGAGTAAACGTTTTTATCCTCTTTAAGGTGATAAAGTTCCTCTCTGACTCCGATGTCATCATAGGAGTTGTCTCAGTAAAAGACTCTTCTGACTTCTAGGTTGTTCTCATGTACTGATTCTTCCCCTTCAAATGTATATATTTTCTTTTAGGATCTCTGTCTCTTAAACAGTACTGTATATTTGTATATCTTCTTGTATGTCATAAATGTCTGGATGTAACGGTACTGTATATCTGTATGTCGTGTATGTCATGATGAATTGAAAATGGGGGACCCTGATGTAAACAAGACGAAAGTCTTTCTCTGGTCTGCATCCCCTTAACAATTGTGTGTATTGACTTGAGCCGTACTGTATTGTACCCATTCTGCAATCTGTTAATAAAGTTTTCAATCAATCAATTGAAATGTTACCTTTGCAAGCTGTTTGCATTATAACGATATCCAGTGGCTTGGTGGGGACCCAGCCGTTTGATTTAGGGTTTCAAACCTGTGCTAGAGTAAATAATCCACCTTGTTAATTTTCACGTAACGTCACTAGCTAGGTAGTTCACAGTAGCTGCCGTTAGCAATGAAAAGCTTCTTTGCCGACTGAAATCCGACGCCAGCCAATCAACTTTGAAATGACGTTTCACTTGGGGCTAGGGGCTCCGAGCCCCACTTGCCATCAAATTGATGTGAATGATAAAACACCCTGAGCATGCGCACTTGGATGTTCCCACGTACAGTACACCTTGCATTGATAGAGAGGGGCTAGCCCCATTCGTGCTATTTGAGACCTAACGATCGGTAGAAGAACGCAATCTGAAACGGCAAGGCAGAGAGATGACATGAACTAAAATACTAATAAAATGTATATGCAATTTAGTAACATTGATACATAATACATTTGAAATAATAGGCAAATCTTTAACACTTTCTGCGCCAAAAACGTTGTACAACGGGTTTCAAGTTCATGCGAATTCTGCCAGATCACGGCGTACGACGTTATTTTGATCACATTTCATATTTTCGCCATGGTATTCATATTTCACTCACGGAGCCTTGTCTGATGCTGTGGGACTCAGCACAACTCTGCAACGCTTCAATACTGCCACCTGGTGGATGATCGGCGAGTTGCCAAACCGGATATGCCGGTTGGATATTGGTGCGTCTCCTAAATCCGTCCGGCCACTCGCATATCATCCCAGGACTATAGCCACACACCGTGGATATGGATCGCTGCCATAACTCAATAATCTACATGATTTGGGCGTGTATTAGTATTATACAAACCGGAAATGGATCGCCTCGATCCCCATCAAATAACTGGGATCTGTTTGCTCCAGTATCATCGCCCAACGGTAAGAGGAGGCTGCCGTGACTTTCAGCGTTTTTGTTTATTATTATCGATGCAAACTGCTCTGATCTATATATCACCCATACTACATAAATCATTTAACGACGATCACAGAATTATAAACGACCCCCCCCCCCCTCCGTTCACCCGCGCATGATCAGTCATAACGTTTAGGACCATGTACAGTTGAAAATTTTAATATAGCGTGGATCGGTATCAAACGGCATTTGATAATCTAATATATGCATTTATGCCTATATCTCACGTTCTAGGAATTACTGCAGAAAACGATAAAAACATATTTATACTCTAGACGGTATTTTCGTATGAATGTGTGCATGAAAAAGTAAAACGTTCCTACATCCTGAACGATAGATAATCGATGTTGAATGGGCCATAGTTATGTCAATTTAGCAATACAATTTAAAAAGTTATAGCCCTGCAAAGAAGGTAAACATCTCCATAGACTTAGACTGGTGGCAGTGATCAAACATTGATGGATATAAGCGTGGCAGTTAATGTGTTAAGAATTAATAACATTTGTCTGCAGTTCTTTTTGGTGACACTAGGTGGGGCTCTGCCCCTAATGACCAGTCGCCACTGGAGGTAGGGTATGTAGCCTTGGCATTGTCAATACCTGGCTTTTGGGAGTGGGTTTCTTCAGTGTGTGATTATCCTTATCAGGGCACAAGTATCTTGTGTTTTATTATAAATAAACAAACATTAGATTACATTTTATTTTCCATTTAATCTCCTGTATATTACTACTTTACTGTAACATTTGCACTCTGGTTGGATGCCAAACTTGTTTTCATTGTACTGTACTTGTGCCGTATAACTAATACATTTGGAATATAATCGAATGTGCATTTTATTGTCATTGCACAGCACAAGTACAGTACAACAAAATGAAGTCGGCAAGATATGACAGACGGTATATTGTAGAGTTCTCATAAAGGATGTGCAGGTTGTAACTCGCGAGTGTTGTGTGTGTATATAGATGGGATAGTGAGGTTCCTAGCACCTGTTGCTATGACGACACAACAGTGGACCTGGCTGACCAGCCTTGAGGAGGCAGGGTGGCCCCTTTTGTGTTGGGAGAGCGCAGGACATAAAATACACGGGCCAGATGAAAGGCTTCGCCACGCAGCCACACAAACAAGCTTCGTTTAGTCTGCTTTGTCTGTGTCTGTGGGCAAAGGGAACAGACAGGGTGATGAACCCCTGGTGAATATATGAAAACCAACTGGAAACAACAGATATTCTGAAGGAGACAAGATACAAGAGTTTTATTTGTCACGGTATACAGTGAAATGCAGGGGGTCTTGCCAGCAACATTGTGCATAATACAATAGTAATAATATATATATATAATAAGAATCCAACCAAGAGCGACATTGTGCAATAAGAATTAAACAAAGTAGGGCATATTGGTATATATTATTTACAGAGCATGGTAGGACATGCTAGGTCCTGTGGTAGTGCAGTACACTGTTAGCTACGGATGAGGCACTGGGTTTTTATGTACACTGCTATACAATGCTATATTATACGATCTCAAGCTCTACTATTCTTAAGTGACCTTTCCTTCTGTAAAGTGTCCATAAGTGTGAGCGTGTGCAGCATGAGTGTGTGTGTGCTCATGTTAAAGGACTGAGAAGAGACGGGGGAGAAGGAGTAGGGTGGGACATGCAGGGGCAATTTTATTTAGAAAAACTGAAGAGAAACACGTGTTTTTTAACCTCACAGTTTTACCCGTCAGCTAGCAGAAACACCACAGCGTCCCATCGAGCCAAAGTCAACCCACTGCCGCCACCCCCCCCTCTGCCTCCTTCACTACGGTTGACTCCCCAAAACAAAAGAGGTGGTGTTTCTCCCCCATTTGCATGCTAATCACACATGTTGGGGGTCAGGAACAATACGGGGTCCAGCTGGAAACCATGTGTCTGTTAGCCAGTAACAAAGGCCTGGGCGGGGGGGGTCTGGAGCCATTAGCCCCTCATTACCAACAGCTTTCTTAAACAAACCCAAGACAATGACCAGGGAGAGGGAGTCCATCTACTCTGCAGAGGGAGTAATCTCACTCGCACTAGTACTCTGTGTGTGTGTTGTGTGTGTGTGTGTGTGTGTGTGTGTCAAAGAGTTCTAATGGATGTGTGTGTGTGTGTCCATCCTCCCCCCCCCCCCCCGTCTATCCAGGCCTCTTGGTGGGAATCTTGGGTCCACCAGGGCCCCATTCAGCGGTGGCCTGCCTCTCCTAATTACCACACTTGAGGAACTTGATGACACAGGAATTTGTAAAATGTCAAATTAGTACAACAACAACAAGGAAACAATGGGGCCCTCTGCCTCAGCTCGAACGTCCATCCACACAGAGAGGGAGAGAGAAAGAGACAGGGAGAGAGAGAGAGAGAGACGGGGAGAGAGAAAGAGAGACGGGGAGAGAGAAAGAGACAGGGGGGGAGGGAGGAAGAGAGAGAGAAACTGACGAGAACAGGGTTGCCCAAACTTTTTGATACATTTGATAAGATATTCCTTTATTGATCACCTTGGGGATATTTGGGGCGTCATAGCAGCATGGGGAGGGGAGGGGGGGTACAGGTATGGGCATGGTAATAGTAGAAAGACATAAATATAGGCGATAATTAACTCTGAATATAAGAATATGAGTTATACGTAAACAGTGTAATCAAAGGTGCAGATGAGGGTCTGTATGCCCCATCAGTTATATTACACGTTACAATAAATATGGGCAATAAAACACTTAGAATATATATATACTATGAGTAAGTAAAGAAACAGTATACACAGGTGAGTTATACACATGGTACCCTAACTGGCATGATATACCCGTTGTAGTCCGTGCAGGTTAGGTGGTTAAGAGTCAGACACACTTAGTGGTCATTTCTTCTTGAGTTCTGCCGCCGTTAGTTCTCCAGCTGCTGGCAGCGGTCCCTGCCCACTGTTGTGGAGCCTGATGGCCACTGGTATGAAGGATTGGCCAAGGAGGTTAGCGGTGTGTCTGGGGGGGGGGGGTGTATGAGGAGGAGGAGGCAAGGAGCAACAGGAGCCGAAATGTGACATGGACCAATAATAATCCTGGTGGACATTCATTAGGCAATTTGGCAAAAGTTTGCTTTTGAATGTGTCCTTGTGTGTTAACAGGGTGTGGCCGAAGACAAGTTTCCATAGTGTTATCGTGTTATGTTATAAATGTAACCGGTAGAAATAGCTTCTTACGTTTCAAATGAACAAGATACGCCTTGCAATGAGCCATTCTTATCAAAAACATCTTAGATGGAACCGGTAATTATATTATATTCTAATCAAAACACAAATACAGAGCATTTTACAGTTGTTTGTGGCATACCAAATTTGGTTGTAATCCTGCTCTAGAACTTTAGGATAGCTCCTCTCTCTCTCTCTCTCTCTCTCTCTCTCTCTCTCTCTCTCTCTCTCTCTCTCCTCCCGCTCTCTCTCTCTCCTCTCTCTCTCTCTCTCTCTCTCTCTCTCTCTCTCTCCTCTCTCTCTCTCTCTCTCTCTCTCTCTCTCTCTCTCTCTCTCTCTCTCTCTCTCTCATATATTTGCATGAAAATGTTGTCTGATACATTGTTGTCTGTGGCTACGTTTGTACTGCACTTAAAATGTACATGTCTATGTAGTTTGTCAAATTGTTATTTGTGGTCATGTTTTGTATTGCTTGTCTGTCTGAGACCAAGGACCACAATCCTTGATGTTTTCTGGAATCTTGTATTTTTTAAAATGTCAAATAAAATCAAACTCTCTCTCTCTCCTCTCTCTCCCCCTAGCCCCCATACTCCTCTCACATACACATTACCAAGAGAGAATAACATAGGCCTCGCCCATACATGCGGTAGACATCCAGCTGGTCTGATATGAAACCCATCCTATTGAGGGGCTCAGTTCAATGTGTATTCATCTTGGTCATCCGCTTGGTAGACATTATCATGTAAATTCAACATGCAAATACCACGTTATGCATGTATATGTTCAAATTAGCATATAGCTTTCATGTGCCGTTATGATATGTATTCAATCATATGCACTCTGCATATAGGCAAGTAGACGGGGACATGTTGGGTGACAGTCTTCTTTGTTTACTGCCATTAGTGGCCTACATAATAAGCTTTCCAATTAATTAGTTGTTTGATTGAAGATGTATCATGTCTGCCTCTTTCATAGGGACACATGCAGGCTCGCGTTACTTTGAACCTACATCTCATCAAAGCCACATCAAAGTTTGGCCCCGACGAGAGTAGAGGGAAGAGAGAGAGATTCTGGAGGTCCTTCCACTTCAGCAACACAATGGAGCGCAGGCCCCAGGTCTGCTCCGAGAGGGAAGTGGAATTGTGGGTAAAGTATGGAGTGATGGGTCAGGAGAAAGGGAGCGGGGAGGGGCTGTATGGGGAAAATATGTTTGAACTTTCTCCAAAGATGGGAGCTGTGTTTTGAAAGGTGTCCTCCTGCGTGGTCTCCATTGTGAAGACACTGGTGGGCTGAGTTCACATCAAAAGCCTGCTCTTCAGTCCCCCCCCCCCCCCCCATCCCACCCCACACACACAGCAGTGCCTCTCACTGTTTCTAATCTCACGGACCAGCAAAAGTTTGGATTTGTTTTTATTTTGGTGACCAGGCAGTAAGCAATGATGTTTCCACCTTTTTTAGTGTCCACTTTCATTGAAATGAATTGGGCGTTTAATTATAATCTTCTTTTTTTTTATCATTGGAAAAATGGCCAATATGTAAGTCAGGTAACCAGGCCACAGAGAATGGGTCCCAGGCCTGAAGATTGAGAAACACTACTCTCTACAGAGCTGTACTTCAGCCAGTGTGCATCTGTGCAACGTTCCAACAACTCTCTCCAAACAAAAACCCAATTGTCCACTTTCCTCGACGGGGGAAACACTGTCAACGTTGACTGCACAACTCTGGCTGGCATGCTCGCTCCGCTTCAGCTCATAGGTCCTGTACGTCCTGCCCTCCCTCTGGAGTGCTGGAGAGACGTGGTCGTCTTCATGAGTGGCGAGTGAGGCCAGAGAGGAGAGAGAGAGATGTCCCCCTCGGAGAGCTCTTGTTTTGAGAGCAGAATGTTCCCACACTTGAGAGCCTCTTGTGTGTTTCAGTGCGGAGAAGAGAGGCCTGGCATCTCCTGGTGCCTGCAAGTCCCAACGTATCCCCACGTCGGGTCTCTCCATGAATTGAAAATGGAGGACCCTGATGTAAACAAGACGAAAGTCTTTTTCTCGTCTGCATCCTCTTAGCAGTTGTTTGTATTGAGCCGTACTGTATTGATTGATTGATTGAAAACTTTATTTAACAGATTGCAGAATGGGTACAATACAGTACGGCTCCATACACACAATTGTTAAGGGGATGCAGACCAGAGAAAGACTTTCGTCTTGTTTACATCAGGGTCCCCCTTGTACCCATCCTGCAATCTGTTAATAAAGTTTTCAATCAATCAATCAATCTACACAGCAGCTATATACAGAGCAGTACTCTATTCCTACTGTGACCCAACAGCAACACCACGTTCATGAACACTGTACTCATAGTAATCATAATAATCATAACTACCTAATAGTCTACCCATATCTCTGTACGATTGCACGTACAATCTGTAGATTCTATATTGTTATCTGTATAATATCCCTTACCTGCTCTTATTAGTTACGCTTCTGGCCGGTATGACTACTACCATCGTGTCTTTATACCTGTATCACTGTACATATTAGTATTACAACTCTGTACATCTGAATAGCACTACACTCAGTAGTAGTAATTGATATATTTCATACCAAGTTTAATCTCCTGCACATTGTATATTACTATTGCACTTTACTGTTACATTTGCACTCTGGTTGGATGCCAAACTTTTATTTTCGTTGTACTGTACTTGTGCTGTAAAACACATTTGAATCTAATCTAATTACAAAGCTATGGCTCAGACACGTCATAATGTATTTTTTAAATTTATTTATTTTGTAAACACTGTCACGCCAATGACTCCAAATTCATCCTGCTCTGCTTCATGGTTGAAAAGGTTCAATCCTATATCAACGAATCGGTCATGGTGTGTGCTACCAAAATTAAAACCATTCTCCACTGACTCCTAGGTGGAATTTGTGATGACACACACCCAGACAAACACTCACTAGCCGTTTGTTGACTCAGTTTACATTTATATGATCTGCACAGTGGAGAATGGGCATCGTAGAAAAATTAACAAACCTAATCTTGAGTCAAGTTTCAAGTTCAAGTTTCTTTATTATTTGTCATACAGAAATACAGAATACTTTGCATCAAATGTTTCGTTCTGTTTCACTCCTGAGAGTGTGCTAGATAATAATAAGATAGTATAAATAAGTATAATAAGTTAAAAAAATAATAATAATACTTATTTGGCCATGCACGCCGTCCTATAACGTGCATGCTGTGCAGAGTAAATGTCCCGATGTGGGTGTTATTACTTTGTACAGTCAACTACTTCACTAAGCGCTGCAATGGAGGACAGAGGGGCCAAAACGGACGTTGTATGCTAACATGCTTAATTGTCGCTGCCAATTAGTGCATTGACAAGACCCTACAATGGCGCAACTGTAGCGATCTGCAGTGCAGCAGAGGCTTTTTGTGATTCTCCAGTGGCCCAGGGGGACAATCAGCCCCCATTCAGGCTCCTAACGACCCGGGATGCCTTTAGCAAACCAAACAAAGGGACAATTCAACAATACACCCAGGCCAGGGACGAGGGGAGAGACAGGCGACATCTATGTAACATGGTCTACACTCTGCACACACACAACAGACTATACCTTGCATTATGTGGGAGCATGTCAACTCTCTGTCATGCTTCAATCTAGTGTGGAGGCATTTTATATAGCACACACAGGAGAGGATTATAACCCTCTCTGCCTTCAGAAGTTTTATAAGAAACTGAGTTTCAGCCTTCAGAAAGTATTATAAGGATCATATAGTTCTGCCTTCAGATATCGTTACCTTACTATGTTTAAATTCCATGTTAGATTACTGGTTGTTGCCCATTACATGGCTGATTCTCTAAATTCCTTGAAAGAATGTGGATTTCCATCTACTGTTTTGCTAACACATTTTTCGTATATACTGTATACAGATATTGTAAGATTCATATCAATATTTTCTGCGTGGGATTAAATGCATGTGTGTGTGAGTCAACAAGAAACAGGGATTGAGAGAGAAAAAGTGTGAGAGACTGAAAGAAGGAGAGAGAGAGAGAGAGAGAGAGAGAGAGAGAGAGAGAGAGAGAGAGAGAGAGAGAGAGAGAGAGAGAGAGAGAGAGCCTTTAGTTCCTTTGTGTATGCACTGAAAACACATTTCAAATGGTGCATGTGGAGCCTATCAGTGAGAATCAACAGAGCCTAACCCTTATCTTCAAATGCTGTCTTGGTTTAATATTGACATGTTTGAGTTTGAGAACTAGCACACGCACACCTATAAACCCTCCTTATCGTCATATAAGCACAGTGGCAAACACTGTGTTCCTAGGGGCCCATGTCAGGACAAGCCCAATAGCCAACCCTCCACACGGTCTTGTCCACACAAGAACAAACACAACTCTAACACAATGGCCAAATAAGCTTATATGAACAGAGCCTTCAGTGTACATCCATGCCACATGTCACAAATGTAACAGTACTAAATACCTGTATGTCATGTATGTCCCTATGCCATAAATGTCATGTATGTTTTTGTTGTGTATGTCGTAAATGTCACTATGAATTGAACGCCCTACCCAAAGCTGTAAAGGAATGTGAATCACTACCCACTTTCAAAAGCACTCTCAAAGAACACCTACGGGAGACTGCAATTCGAAACTGGCCCCTACAAAATGTCCTAACCCAGTTGTACAGTAAATGACCAAGTATGGCTTTGTCAGTATTCCAATGTACAGTGTACAGTGTCCCCCACCCACCCCCTACTCAACCCCCCCCCCCCCAATGTACAGCCCACCCCCCCCCCCCCACCCCACCTACCCAACCTCCCCCAAGGTACAGTTTCTACGTCAAATGTATATACACTCTTTTTCTGGACACTTTTTGTATCACAAACAGTACTGTATTTGCAAATCTGGTATGTCATAAATGTATAGATGTAGCAGTACTGTCTATCTGTATGTCATATATGTTATGATGAATTGAAAATGGGGGACCCTGATGTAAACAAGACGAAAGTCTTTCTCTGGTCTGCATCCCCTTAACAATTGTATGTATTGAGCCGTAGGCGGCCTACTGTATTGTACCCATTCTGCAATCTGTTAAATAAAGTTTTCATTCATTCATTCATACATCCATCCAGGCACGTGCACACATAGAGCCCAAGGGGTGCTTGAGCACCTGCCTTTTTGAGCCTCATAAAAAAAGTGCCCTTTTTGAAAAAAATTCTTTAAAAAATGCGTTACGCATATAGACTGCCCTTCCAACTGAAAATGTCAGGATAGTACAGGACTCTTCCTCATCTTCCTCCTCCTCCTCATCTTCCTCCTCTTCCTCCTCCTCATCTTCCTCCTCCTCCTCCTCCTCCCCCTCCTCCTCCTCCTCCTCCTCCTCCTCCTCCTCCTGCTCCTACCCTTCCTCATCTTCCTCATCTTCCTCCTCCTCCTCCACGGGGAGCAGCGTATTGGCTCATATTAAATGGCAGGCCATGCATTATGCAGCAGCTTAGGCCATAGCGCGGGATCTTCATGTCCTCGGCTACAGTCCACTTGTCGCTGCTCTGGTCGTAGCGCTCCACGTTGGAGAGGACCGTGGAGCCATTGTAGCCTCCGACCACGAAGAGCAGGTCGTCCAGCACCGCGATGCCAAATCTGCAGCGGGGGGTGAGCATGTCGGGCAGGGCGCTCCAGGAGTCAGTCAAGGGGCTGTAGGCCTCCGCGCTACGCAGGAAGTTTCCACCCTCCCACCCTCCCACCTGAGGATAGGACACATGAGAGGAACGTTTTAGTGTGTGGCTCAGGCAGGCAGACACTGTATTAATCCATTTAGGGAAATGAGGGCATCACAGCAGCATTGCAAGTCAAATGATACATATCTATAGAAATATCTAGTATCTAGTATCTAAAAATATCGAGTATAAAGCATTTGTCTCTGTGTGCACCTACCGCGTCTATACTTTCCGTAGCCGCATTTCTGGCAGACGTTCTCTGATTGGCCGACGCCAGTTTCTACACTGGTTAGGCTTAGGCACTCTTCGAAGTAGGTTAAGGTTAGAGTTTGTCTTAGAGCGTGACGGCAAGTTATTTCGACGGTTAAGCTTAGGCACTCTTTCGAAGTTGGTTACGGTTAGAGTTTGTCTTAGAGCATGGCAATAGAACGCCAGGTAGTTTGCAGGCTGTTCGACGCGGAAATGGGCAAAGACACAGCTCGTCACGCTATTGGGCAAACATGTCAGTGGCCAATCAGAGAGCGTCAGTCAGTGCCAATCAGAGAACGTCTGCCAGAAATGCGGCTACGGAAAGTATAGACGCACACCTACCGCATAGAGTTGTCCTCCGTACGCAGCGACTCCCACTGCGACACGCCTGCTGCTCATGGGGGCGATCAGAATCCACTGGTCGGTGTCTGGGCTGTAGCACTCAGCTGTGAACAGATACTCCCCCCTGTTCAAGCCACCACAGATGTAAACCTGTAATAAGAAAGAATATTCTAATTTAGTTTATATATTCCATTTTATTTCATTCTACTTTAATTGTCTGTTAATGTTGATGCACCAAAGGACCCAGACACATCTTTTGTATGTGCAAGCTTACTTGGCAATAAAGACATTTATGATTTATGATCTAACGTTCCTTGTGTTCATCTAGCACCCTGTGTCCCTCAGTTCCACCCACCTTGCCCTGGAGGGCTGCTGCCCCGGCGCCGCCCCTGTGCTCCAGCATGGGTGAGATCACTGTCCACTGGTTGGTTTCAGGCTTGTAGCGCTCTGCAGTGTTCAGTACCACGCGTCCGTCTCTCCCTCCCATGGCGTAGATACAGCCGTCCAACGTGACCACGCTGAGCTGACTGCGGTGTGAGTGCATGGGAGCCGCCTGCAGCCAGCTGCGAGTGACGGGGTTGAACCTGCGCACACTGTTGAGACGCTGCCCTCTGTTGTCCCAGCCGCCGACGCAGTAGACCAGACCGTGGAGATAAGCGGTGCCGTGGCTCCACCGGGGACTCTCCCCCTCAACGCTCACGTCCATCCATCCACCGGCTCGGATATCGTAAGCCTCCATGGTGGTGCTGCCGCTACCCCAGCCTCCGATGGCCAATAGGACCTCCTGGGGCCGGCGTGGACGCATCAGGGGGTTTGGGAGCCTGTCGGAGCCAGAGGGGTTCAGGACGCTGAGGATGAGGGCCTTGCAGTCGTGGCTGTCCCTCACCACAGGGTTGTTCTGGACGTTGCTCTTGAAGTAGTCAGGCCTCATCAAGCCCATGCGAACCTGGGAAGAGACAAGCAGACAGCGGGTACAACTTAGACATCGGTTGTAGACGGTTTCTGTTGCTAGGGAACAGTTTGGACCCAAATGTTTGAGAACCACTGTACTAGGGAACCTAGTGTTGTTTTAATGTAATGCACAGTAATACAATTATTATAATCTTTTTTTTATAAATGTTTTTATTTTATTTTATTTTCATACATAAAACAGAACATAATAATAATAATAATAATAATAATAATAATAATAATAATAATAATAATAATAATAATAATAATAATAATAATAATAATAATAATAATAATAATAATAATAATAATAATAATAATAATAACAGTAACATGAATCATAATGACCTTGACAAGAGACAGACAAACAAGAAAAAGTTAAATAATAAAAATAAAATTAAAAATAAATGTGGCTCAGGCACTAGCAACCATGTTTGTGTATCCGTAATACAATTAGTTACCTTGGGCAGCAGCAAAGGGATGTGTGTTTTACGCTCCTCACGGGAGTGGTCGATCCAACGGAGGACGGCCTCGAACACCATCTCCTCGCTCTTCACGTTCAGTTCATCCCTCTCGATGATGTCCACCAGTTGCTGCGGGGACAGCTCCACAAACTCCTGTGAGACGTGCAACATCTCCTCAAAGTGGCACACGATGAAGAGATGGGCCTTGCGCCTCAGGTCAGGGCAGCAGTAGATGTCCGTGAACCTCCAGATGCCGACACAGTTTTCCAGAGACAGCTGGCCCTCTAGGAAGTCAGAGCACGCTCCTACTATGCCAGTGACGCGAAGCTGGTCTGCAGCCACCAGAAGCTCTGCCACGTTCTCTGCTGTCACCCTCACAAATCGTGTGTAGGAGTACTCTATGATGAGCTGCATCATACCTGGGGACACCCCAGGGATACTGTAGACTGGTTTCTCTGAGTCGCTCCAGCGAGTGAAGAGGGCTCTGTGGGATGCAGAGTATAGAGATATCTGATGAGTAAACAGTAAGCAACATTCTGTCCTGTGTAGTAATATATTTTCACTGTAGAAGTATAGGGTCTTAGCACAGTAGAAGTACAGTATAGTATATTTTTACAGTAGAAGTACAGTATAGTATCTGTTTACAGTAGAAGTATAGTATAGTATCTTTTTACAGTAGAAGTACAGTATAGTATCTGTTTACAGTAGAAGTACAGTATAGTATATGTTTACAGTAGAAGTACAGTATATGATCTGTTTACAGTAGAAGTACAGTATAGTATCTTTTTACAGTAGAAGTACAGTATAGTATAGTTTTACAGTAGAAGTACAGTATAGTATCTGTTTACAGTAACAGTCCAGTATGGTATCTGTTTACTAACCAAGCTAACCTGAACCAAGCTAACCTGAATCAAGCTAAGCTGAACCAAGCTAACCTGAACCAAGCTAAGCTGAACCAAGCTAACCTGAACCAAGCTAACCTGAACCAAGCTAAACTTACCTGAAATAGTCACTGCAGTCACACAGGAGGGCCTTGTGGGCATTCAACTCAGTGCTGTTGACTTTAATAACCACATCACAGAACCTTCCCTCCAGACGCAGCTTATTAAGGATTGTACAGGACATTGTTTCCTTTTCCATGTGGTGATTTTAAAATAGTATCTACAGAATATATTCAAGCTTACAGACAAGTAGCCGGAAACAACAAGTGAGATCTTCACTTGTCTTCTGAGATCTGAAATATTCTGAGAGAATTGTTGAATAATATACTGTACACAAATGTTCTAGAATGTTCTATTATGACATGTGACATTACAAATGTTCTAGAATGATCTATTATGACATCATACTGTGACATCACAAATGTTCTAGAATGTTATATTATGACATCATACTGTGACCCAAATGTTCTAGAATGTTTGATTATGACATCATACTGTGACATCCAGTGATGGGAATAAGAGCGTTATAAATAACGGCGTTACTAATGGCGTTCGTTTTTTCAGTAGCGAGTAATCTAACGGATTACTCTTCCAATCTTAATAACGCTGTTACCATTACTGCCAAAAAATGCTATGATTGAAGCTGTTTTATTTCATCAGACAGATCTCTGCGCCAAGAAGCAATACTTTTTTTCCTTGGTTAGTGGGCAGTGCGCTGAGGTTGAGTAAAATGTCATGGTAAGCCAATCAGAGGTAGAGGTGGGCGGGTGTTCGAAAGAATCCAGAGTCTGACACACAGCGACAACACAAGCGACTCAGTCAATGACAGACCGCGGTTCCGTGTACGTTTTGATAGTTTGTTTGGCGCAGTGGCGAATCCTTATGGAAGCCAACGGAAGCCATGCCTCCCTAATATTAAAATATGAATTAATATCAAATATGAAATATGAAAAAAAAAATAAAAAAAAAATATATTTTTTTTAATATAGTTTACATTCTTTTTCATCTGTGCATCTGTGTTATAATTTTTTTTTTTTTCTTTTTTTTTTAATGTCTCCCTCTTCTCCTTCTCACTCCCTCTAACACACTGTCAGACTCACTGTGCTCACTGATGCTAGTATAGGAGAGAGGCAGGGGGTAGGTCTCTTTCTCCAGGCTTCCAGCATTATAGAGTCCAAATCCGATCCTAGCCAATCAGATTCGAGCTGACTGCCACACCCTAAAAGTTTAAAACGGGGCTGTGAGGAAAACACTCAGCATATTTTCCCCTCTGCACTCTGAACATTGTATTAACCCGTAACTGTTCCCACGGGCCGAATATTGCCCCGATCCTCGCGAGATTAAATCCACGGGGACCTCTCGGCGTGCCGAAGCTTTTCCTAAATCACTTCCATCATCGAAAACGAGGGGAAAAGGTCGGCTCGCGACCCTGAAAATGTCGCGTGATTTTAAAAACGCTGTATTAAGTGAGCCTATTATGGGATCCACGCGAGCTTTCTATCGTGGAAACATCTGGGCGTCCCGCAACTTTTACTTATTCACATGTAGCCCCGAAAATGCTTAGAAAAGGAAAACAGAAAGCGTGGAATAAACTCGCCAAAACGGGAAAGTGTCCCACGGGCGCGCCGTGATTCCGATCGGCGTGAAAATATTCATGGCCATAGAGGAGACCGTGGGACACCTTTCTGCAACCGAATATGTGTCTCGAATTTGCTCCCACGCGGCGCGCAAAATCGTGCAAGGAAATATCGGACCAAAAATGAACCAATGCTCCAGCAGTATTAATGACCCTGATGTAAACAAGACAAACGTCTTTCTCTGGTCTGCATCCCCTTATACAATTGTGTGTATTGAGCCGTACTGTATTGTACCCATTCTGCAATCTGTTAAATAAATAAAAATAAAGTTTGACTGGCCGCCGAGCCATACTGTAGTGTACATGGTGACTGCTTGACTTAAAAAAAAAAAAAAAAAAAATATTAATATTAATACAAATATTTAATAATTTTTTTTTTAATAATTTTTTTTTGGCTTCCCCTGTTATTTTACCCACGCGACGCCACTGGTTTGGCGAGCCCAAATAATCCAAAACTAATCCAACGAACAACACAAGCGAGCAGTCAACGACAGAGGTCCATGAGCGTTTTTTTGTTCACTCTTGTGTTAGTTGTGTTGCAGCGCAAGGCACTATACAGTAGTGGAGGATACAGCCTTATCAACAGTGCTGCACTTCCTGGTTTAATAGCACAGTCTTCAGGTGCTTAGATATATATTATATATCTGTATGTCATGCATGTCTTAAATGTCATGATTAGATTAGTTTAGATGATTAGATTAGATTCTTATATCTGTATGTTGTGTATGTCATAAATGTCATGAATTGAAAATGGGGGACCCTGATGTAAACAAGACGGAAGTCTCTCTGGTCTGCATCCCCTTAACAATTGTGTGTATTGAGCTGTACTGCACTGTACCCATTCTGCAATCTGTTAATTAAAATGTTCAATCAATCAGTATATATTTGTTATTTATTTTTGGTATAGTGCTTAACAAGCATAATTTAATGTTGCCCAGTTGTGGCCTGTTGAGGGGCAATACATATCAAAAGTTCCAAAACATCTATTGTGTTTGTATTTGTATGATCCTGTTATGGTTTGACACCGACCCCAAACGCTAACGACACAAGAGAGTAGGATTCAGAGTTGCCAAATACGAGGGCTTGTTTATTTGATAATAAGAATAAGTGAAACAGGGAAAGCAGGTCAACAAGAACAGGTACAATGAACAAGGGGCAAAGTTCTGCTGCTCTGCAGCTTCTCCCGGAAGGGTAGTCTTGGGAAGCAGGAGCAGACCTCTGTACCGCTCTGCAGACTCTCACAGCGGACCTCTCAGATGTTGTGCAAGACCGAGAGAGGGAGAGAGGGAACGGGTCAGTGACAGAGCAGACTTGAAACGAGCTGGAGGACAGGGTGTTATATTCTTCGTGTTAAACAACACAGTGATGTGCAATATTCCAAAAACAGCCCAAGTGAATATCTTCATGTAAACACACAGTGAGCAAAAATCCAAACACCGTCCAAATGTGAAATACTATCTTCGTGTAAACACACAGTGAGCAAAAATCCAAACACAGTCCAAATGTGAAACAATATCTTCGTGTAAATACACAGTGAGCAAAAATCCAAACACAGTCCAAATGTGAAATAATATCTTCGTGTAAATACACAGTGGGAGGTGGAAGATCCCAAAAATATTATTCCATAAAGGAAAGAGCAAAAACGATAATGGCTGGGTGAGTGACTGTCTGACAAAAGGTGGTAGACTTCAGTGTAAAGGTTACACACGAAAATCGGAAATAGGTCAAGACAGTCAGTCTAGAAAAACTCACCCAGACGAGCTGCGTAAAAGGAACAGGAACAACAGTGGAGGCGAGCGCGCGCCACGGAGCAGGTATCCAAGCGAAGGCTTCTAGGAATTCCTGGAGAATAGCACAGTGAAACAGAAGCAACGGGGAAAAACATCCAGCGACAAAACAAGACGAACCAACAACTTAGGGTGGGGAAAACGGGGTATAAATAATGAGGGATCGATTGATTGAAAAGCAGTGACAGCTGGGGAATGTGATTGAAAAGCGTGGGGAAGTGAGAGAACCAATCAGCGACGTCTCAGATGACGTCAGCGGGGAGAAACGTGTGAACGAGGGAATTGAAATACTTGACAGAAAAAATGAATGAAAACAAAGCGAGGGTGGTTAAAGGAACAGAACGAGTGAGAAGGCAAGGACAGAAACCTCACAGTACCCCCCCCTCCACGGGAGCCGCCCGGCGACCAGGCCGACCCGGCTCGTCAGGATGGGCCCGATGGAAGTCGGTGATCAAGCCGGGATCCACGATGAGCTGCCGGGAGACCCAGCTACGCTCCTCTGGGCCGTAACCCTCCCAGTCCACCAGGTATTGGAATCCCCGGCCCCGACGACGAACGCCCATCAACCGGCGGACCTGCCACTGGGGGTGACCATCCACTAGCACAGGAGGCGGTGGATCAGGAGCTGGAGGCATAAGGGGACTGAGGGAGACGGGCTTAACCCGGGAGACATGGAACACGGGGTGGATGTGCATGGATGCAGGAAGCTTCAGGCGCAGGGCCGCCGGACTGAGTACCTTCAGGACCTCGAAAGGACCGACGAAGCGAGGGTTGAGCTTCTTGGCCGAGGACCGTAGCGGGAGGTCCTTCGCGGAGAGCCACACCCTCTGCCCAGGGCGGTAAGTCGGCGCGGGAACCCGGCGCCGGTCGGCACCACGACAGGCGCGCTCAGATGTCCGGAGCAGCGCGGTCCTGGTGATCTCCCAAACGCGACGGCAGCGGTCGAGGTGGACCTGCACGGAGGGAACTGCCACTTCCGTCTCCAGTGCGGGAAAAAGAGGGGGCTGGTAGCCCAGGGAGGCCTCAAAAGGGGAGAGGCCGGTGGCGGAACTGACCATTGAGTTGATCGAGTATTCAACCCAGGGAAGGAAACGACTCCAGGATGCCGGCCTCTCGGCTGCCACACACCGAAGAGCAGACTCCACGCTCTGGTTCATCCTCTCCGTCTGCCCGTTTGTCTGGGGATGGTAGCCAGAGGAGAGACTGACCGTTGCCCCCAATCCCTTGCAGAAAGCCCGCCATACCTGGGAGGTGAACTGGGGCCCTCGGTCAGAGACGATGTCCTGGGGAAAGCCGTGAAGGCGGAACACGTGGTGCGTCAGGAGGTCCGCCGTCTCGGCTGCTGAGGGAAGCTTGGAGAGGGCCACGAGGTGGACCCCCTTGCTGAATCGATCCACCACGGTCAGAAGGCAGGTGTTCCCCTGGGAGGAGGGTAGACCAGTGACGAAGTCGAGCGCCACATGTGACCACGGACGGCTTGGAACGGGAAGTGGCTGCAAGAGCCCGGAGGGTGCCTGGTGAGAGGCCTTGCTGCGGGCACAGACCGCGCAGGCCAAAACGAACTCCTTGACGTCGTTCCGCATGGTGGGCCACCAGAAACGACGAGCCAGGAAGGAGAACGTGCGATGGACGCCTGGGTGGCAGGCGAACCGGCTGGTATGGCCCCACAGCAGTACCTGGGACCGGACAGAGTCAGGGACGAAGAGACGGCTCCTAGGGACGTTGCTTGGAGCACGTTGGAAGCGTAGGGCACGCCTCACCACACCCTCGATGCCCAAGGTGATGGCTCCAACCACTCGGGCCTCCGGGATGATGGGAGATGGGTCCTCAGAGGGTGGAGCCCCCTTGGAGTGCATCCGGGACAGGGAGTCGGCCTTCGTGTTGCGGGAACCGGGGCGGAAGGTCAGCGAGAAGTCGAACCGACTGAGGAAACTGGCCCATCTCGCCTGCCGACCGTTGAGGCGCCTGGAAGTGCGGATGAACGTTAGGTTCTTGTGGTCCGTCCAGATGGTAAAAGGCTCCTCGGCACCCTCTAGCCAATGACGCCACTCCTCCAGAGCAGCCACGACCGCCAGTAGCTCCCGATTGCCGGTGTCGTAGTTCCTCTCGGCGGGGAGGAAGCGACGCGAGTAGAAGGCGCAAGGATGTACCTTCTGGTCGGAAGGAGAACGCTGAGATAGGACAGCGCCCAGGCCAGAATCCGAGGCGTCCACCTCCACGATGAACTGTCTCTTGGGGTCAGGGTGGAGCAGGATAGGAGCGGAAGTGAACCTTCTCTTGAGGGAGCGGAACGCAGCGCGTGCCGCTGGGGACCAGTCGAACGGCAGAGCGGGGGAGGTCAGCTTGGTAAGAGGCTCCGCCACTTGGCTGTAGTTCCGGATGAACCTTCGGTAGAAGTTTGCGAACCCGAGGAAACTCTGTAGCTCCTTCCGAGTGGTGGGTTCCGGCCAATCCTCCACAGCCTGGATCTTGCGAGGATCCGCTCGGGTCAAGCCCTTCTCCACGATGAAGCCCAGGTAGTCGACGGAGTTGGAGTGGAAACGGCACTTCTCCGCCTTGACGAAGAGCCGATTGTGGAGGAGGCGCTCCAGCACCCGGCGGACATGCAGGATGTGTTCCTCGAGGGTCCTGGAAAAGATAAGAATGTCGTCCAGGTACACCACCACGAACACCTCCAGCATGTCACGGAGGACATCGTTCATGAGTGCCTGGAATACCGCCGGGGCGTTGGTGAGGCCGAACGGCATCACAAGGTACTCATAATGGCCCCTGGGGGTCTTGAAGGCGGTCTTCCATTCATCGCCCTCACGGATACGGACAAGATGATAGGCACTTCGGAGATCCAGCTTGGTGAAGAACGAGGCCTGGGTCAGTGGCTCGAAGGTGGAGCTCATGAGAGGTAGGGGGTATTTGTTCTTGATGGTGATCTCGTTGAGCTGACGATAGTCGATGCAGGGTCGCAGGTCCCCATCCTTCTTACCAACAAAGAAGAACCCGGCCGCCACCGGGGAGGAGGAAGGCCGAATGAGTCCTGCTTCCAATGACTCAGAGATGTAGAGATCCATCGCCTTCTTCTCCGGGACAGTCAGACTGTAGAGGCGGCTGCCGGGAAGGGGAGCCCCTTGGCGGAGGTCGATGGCGCAGTCATAGGGGCGGTGAGGTGGAAGGGACTGAGCCCTGGTCTTACTGAATACCTCCATGAGGTCGTGGTACTCGGGAGGAATGGACGAGGGATCCGGGGGCAACTCACCAGCCGGTCTCCGGGGCGGGGGACAAGACGCCGCCTGTAGACAGCGGGCGTGACAGGAGGAGCTCCAGCCCCTGATGGTACCGGAGGCCCAGGCGATGTGGGGCTCGTGCAGCGCGAGCCAGGGCCTACCCAGGACCACCGGGACAAGGGGGGATTGGGTAATGAGGAACTGGATCCTCTCTACGTGGTTCCCAGCAATGGTCAGCAAGACTGGGCCGGTCCGTTGAGAGATGTCGGCCAGGCGGTGTTGGTCCAACGAAAAGATCTCCAAGGGCCTCACAAGGGCCTCAAGAGGTATGTTGGCTTGGGTGGCAAACTCGAAGTCGAGGAAGTTCTCGTCTGCCCCAGAGTCGATGAGGGCCTCCACCGTGGCACGTTGGTTCCCCCAGGCCAGGGTGACGCTCAACAGATGGTCAGGCGGTGCGCGGCGCTGGGAATGGGAAAAACGGCTCACCAGGATCTCCCGGGGTCTTGGTGAGCCCGATCTTTTGGCCGGATAGGGCAGTCGGCGAGAAAGTGTCCCGTGCCTCCGCAGTAGAGGCAGAGCTCGGACCTGAGCCTTGCCTGACGAACCACCTGGCTCAGACGAGAGCGTCCCAGTGGCATGGGTTCCTCCTCGCGCACCGGACGGGGAAGCCTGTTACCTTCAGTAGTGTTGGGGACGGGGCGTCCAGGAGTCCGGGGTGCTTCAGGAGGTGACAGTCGGGTCCTCTCGCGCCTTCTCTCCAGGAGGCGTCCGTCAATACGGATGACAAGGCTAAACAGCTCCTCGAGGGAGTCGGGCACCTCCCTGGTAGCGAGCTGGTCCCGGACTGCGTCACTGAGCCCCCTAATGAAGGTTAGGCGAAGAGCAGGTTCGTTCCATCCACTCTCCACCGCCGCCAGTCGAAACTCCATGACATAGTCCGTCACCCTGCTGCTCCCTTGTCGGAAGGTCCCCAACCGGGCTCCAGGATCCAGACCTCGGGCTGGATGGTGGAACACTCTGCGGAGCTCCGCCACGAAGTCTGGGTAGGAGGACAAAAATTCTGCTTCCATTGCCCAGGAGGAAGTGACCCACTGGGCAGCATGGCCTGAAAGTAGGTTGGTTATATAAGCCACTCGGGACCCATGAGCAGAAAAACGGCTTGGTTGATGACGGAAAACCAACTCACATTGCATGATGAATGTGGCACACTCCTCGGGATTACCGTCGAACAGCCGTGGGACGGAGAGAAGGGGTTCCCGAGGTGCGAGATCTGCTGGGGCTGCGGGGAATGTTCCTGAAGGGTGTGAGAGATGAAAAGAATTAACGGCGTCGCCCAGCGAGTTAAGCTGGGCGAGAATCTCGGACTGTTGTCCCGCCATAGCGGCCATTGAACCCTGCATAGGCAGGACCTGGTCCCTGAGGTCCTGCACCGCAGCCGCAGCCCGCTCTAGTTGGAGACCGTGATCCCTGGTCAACTCGACTTGAAATGCAAGTGCGGTTCTGACCCCCTCTGTGTCGGCTGGGGTCGTCATGGTTGGTTCGTAATGTTATGGTTTGACACCGACCCCAAACGCTAACGACACAAGAGAGTAGGATTCAGAGTTGCCAAATACGAGGGCTTGTTTATTTGATAATAAGAATAAGTGAAACAGGGAAAGCAGGTCAACAAGAACAGGTACAATGAACAAGGGGCAAAGTTCTGCTGCTCTGCAGCTTCTCCCGGAAGGGTAGTCTTGGGAAGCAGGAGCAGACCTCTGTACCGCTCTGCAGACTCTCACGGCGGACCTCTCAGATGTTGTGCAAGACCGAGAGAGGGAGAGAGGGAACGGGTCAGTGACAGAGCAGACTTGAAACGAGCTGGAGGACAGGGTGTTATATTCTTCGTGTTAAACAACACAGTGATGTGCAATATTCCAAAAACAGCCCAAGTGAATATCTTCATGTAAACACACAGTGAGCAAAAATCCAAACACCGTCCAAATGTGAAATACTATCTTCGTGTAAACACACAGTGAGCAAAAATCCAAACACAGTCCAAATGTGAAACAATATCTTCGTGTAAATACACAGTGAGCAAAAATCCAAACACAGTCCAAATGTGAAATAATATCTTCGTGTAAATACACAGTGGGAGGTGGAAGATCCCAAAAATATTATTCCATAAAGGAAAGAGCAAAAACGATAATGGCTGGGTGAGTGACTGTCTGACAAAAGGTGGTAGACTTCAGTGTAAAGGTTACACACGAAAATCGGAAATAGGTCAAGACAGTCAGTCTAGAAAAACTCACCCAGACGAGCTGCGTAAAAGGAACAGGAACAACAGTGGAGGCGAGCGCGCGCCACGGAGCAGGTATCCAAGCGAAGGCTTCTAGGAATTCCTGGAGAATAGCACAGTGAAACAGAAGCAACGGGGAAAAACATCCAGCGACAAAACAAGACGAACCAACAACTTAGGGTGGGGAAAACGGGGTATAAATAATGAGGGATCGATTGATTGAAAAGCAGTGACAGCTGGGGAATGTGATTGAAAAGCGTGGGGAAGTGAGAGAACCAATCAGCGACGTCTCAGATGACGTCAGCGGGGAGAAACGTGTGAACGAGGGAATTGAAATACTTGACAGAAAAAATGAATGAAAACAAAGCGAGGGTGGTTAAAGGAACAGAACGAGTGAGAAGGCAAGGACAGAAACCTCACAGATCCACTATATAAACATAGTAATTATAATATCTACATACATGGCATTTGATTGGAGGCTAGTCTCACTTTGTCCCACAGCAACATTAAAATAGTTTAGATTTGTGTATGTTGTTTATGTAAAAAATGTACTTGAAAGTAACGCAATAGTTACTTTCTGAAGTAACTAGTTACTTGTAACTGAGTAAGTAATTTAGTAACTTTTTGGAAGAAGTAACTAGTAACTGTAACTAGTTACTTTTTAAAAGTAACTTGCCCAACACTGGTGACATCACAACGGAACATGTTTGAGTTCCATTTGAATAATTTAAATAATATGCTGACATTAAAAAAGAACAAATAAAGTGATAAAAAAGAATACATAAAACAATGATACAAATTATAATAAAATATTCAAGTAAAATGTATAGAAATAAAGAAAAATAAGACAATGAAATAAAGGTAATAATTCATTTAAAAGCTATTGTAAAAAGGTAAGTTTTGAGCAGTGCCAACCGAGTCTGCTGTCCTAACAGACTTGGGGTCTGTAGGGTAAGCACTTATTCCCTCCGCCCTGAACATTTATGGAGATGTATGGGCCTTTTAAGTCAGTGATAAAAGTGTCTTTCAAGGATAAGTGAGCTCCTGCACTGATTATTATAGTTCAATATTCAATATTTGATCACCAAAAACCCCCAAAAAGCTTAAAAAGGCCCCTCCCCGCCCAAAAAGGGCCCCCAAAAATAGCACAGTCCCTGTGACAAAATGGCATCCAATGTAATAAAAAAAGTCAACCAACGAACTCGATTCTTGTACCGGATCTCCTCTCTGGTAAACAAGAATACCCTGAAGACTCTGGCAGGAGCACTCATTCAGGGGTACTACGACTATGCTTGCACCTCATGGTACCAAAGCACCTCAAAGGCGCTAAAAACAAAATTACAAACATCTCAAAACAAACTGGTCAGACTACTGCTTGACCTTACTCCTAGAACCCACCTCACCCCTGCCCACTTTGACAACCTAGGATGGCTTAGAGTAGATGACAGAGTACAGCAACTTGCAATGGGCCTGGTCTACAAGATACACTACACGACCAAGGTACCCATGTACATGGCAAAATACTTCCCAAAGGTCAGTGAATACCATGATCACAACACCAGAGGGAGCTCCACAAATCATGTTAAACCCAGATTCGGCTCAAATAAGGGACTAAACACGTTTCGCAATTATGCCACATCAATGTGGAACGCCCTACCCAAAGCTGTAAAGGAATGTGGATCACTACCCACTTTCAAAACCTCTCTCAAGAGACACCTACGGGAGACTGCAATTCAACACTGGCCCCTGTAAATATCCTAACCCAACCCCCTCCAATGTACAGTCATTTACCTAGTATGGTTTTGTCAATAGTCCAATGTACAATTTTGTTTGTTTGTACAGAGTCTCCCCCCCCCCTCAATGTACAGTTTTGCTTGTTTATACAGTGTGCCCCCCCCCCCCCCAACCACCTCCAATGTAAATTACCCAGTATGGTTGTCAATATCCCAGTGTACCCAACCCCCCCCACCCAACCTCCTCCAATGTACAGTTTCTACGTCAAATGTATATACTCCCTTTTCTTGACTCCTTCTGTATCACAAACAGTACTGTATTTGCAAATCTGGTATGTCATAAATGTATAGATGTAGCAGTACTGACTATCTGTATGTCATGTATGTCATATATGTCCTGATGAATTGAAAATGGGGGACCCTGGTGTAAACAAGACGAAAGTCTTTCTCTGGTCTGCATCCCCTTAACAATTGTGTGTATTGAGCTGTACTGTATTGTACCCATTCTGCAATCTGTTAATAAAGTTTTCAATCAATCAATCAATCAATGCCCTTTTCAGCCTTTGAGCACCTGCCCCTCTAAAGCCCTGTGCACGTCCCTGCATCCATCCATGCTGTTTTGGTGGTATTTGACCCGATAGCTTGGGTCATGCTATCTGATAATAAGAGTCTTGCTCTTATCAGCTCAGAGATACATGTCGGGGTGTTGTGTTGCCTAATACAGGTTATTGTCCGCGTTTCGTTCCAACGGTTTTGAATACACATGAATTGGTCAATACAATGCAGCATCGCTTGAGCGTCAATACTTAAGGCCCATCTCTCACGGTCACAACAACAATGAACTTGCGCGCTCTATTGAATTGGAAGCCCAAGCGTTCCCATTGGAGAGAGCGCGGCGCGCCAGGCGGTCCGCGCGTCACAGGGAGGTGGTGATGTTTGTCTGCCGACTGTTACAGTCTGAGCTCCTCAATATCGCACTGATGGTGATGGAATAGACTGCTCCATAGTTCTCTACAATGGACGAGAGAAAACGTTTATCTATTTGACTGAATATCATTGTGTAAGCGAGCGCGTTCGGTGGATTAGTGTGGACCATTATCCAATATTATGTGTTCGCGTAATAGCGCGTAATGGACTGGTTTGGCGTTTTGTATCGCCGCTCGGAAGACGGAACAAAACAAGGGAGCAAAGAGTGATTCCACCTTGTCTACTGCCTGGTTTTTGGATGTACACTCCCGGGTCGATAACATGGATATAGAGCATATGGATAACAGTTATCGGATGTTTTCCTCGTGCCCACTCCCACAGTTTGGGGTTGACAAGAGAGTTAGATGCGCAAAACAAAATTAACTCTTTGCTGGATCAACTTGGTGAGTTATTTTTTCTTCTTCTCATAGTGTAAATGTATAGGCACATCATGAACCAAACATAATGTGTGAAGCATTGCGAGTATTTTAGCAGTCATCATGTAACTCTTTTTTTGTGTGTGTCTATTTAGTTTTGGAGGACCGTTTTAGATGGCGACCACAGATAACTCGGCTGTCCATATTGGATTTGTATTGTCTCTCCTGTTGCTCGGCTCTCAACGGGTGGAACCAGCCTCCAAGGAGATCGTGTGTGAGCCCATCACCGTGCCCATGTGCAAGGGGATCGGCTACAACCTCACCTACATGCCCAACCAATTCAACCACGACACTCAAGACGAGGTGGGCCTGGAGGTCCACCAGTTCTGGCCACTGGTGCGGATCCACTGCTCCGCGGACCTGCTCTTCTTCCTGTGCAGCATGTACACCCCCATCTGCATCCCGGACTACCGGAAGCCCCTCCCGCCCTGCCGCTCGGTGTGCGAGAGGGCCAAGCGGGGCTGCTCGCCGCTGATGAGCCAGTACGGGTTCGAGTGGCCGGAGAGGATGAGCTGCGAGCGGCTCCCGGAGCTGGGCGACCCGGAGAGGCTGTGTATGGACCGCAACAGCAGCGAGGTCACCACCCCGTCCCCCGCTCTGCCCAAACCCACCCCCAAGACCCTCTACAACCCGGCGCGCCGCAGGCCCCCGCTCCACAAGCCCCACACCCACCAGGACTGCCACATCGACTGCCACTGCCGCTACCCGCTGGTGCCGGTCAAGAGCGACGCCCACACGCTGTTCGGCCGCGTCCACACGGGACCCGTGCCCAACTGCGTCCAGCCCTGCAGGCAGCCGTACTTCACCCAGAACCAGCACACCTTCACCACCCTCTGGCTCGGCCTCTGGTCGGTCCTCTGTTTCCTCTCCACCTTCACCACCGTGGCCACCTTCCTCATCGACCGGGAGCGCTTCAAGCACCCCGAGCTGCCCATCGTCTACCTGGCGGCCTGCTCCCTGTGCGTGTCCGTGGGCTACCTGGTGAGGCTGGTGGCGGGCCACGAGAGGGTGGCCTGCTCCGAGGACCACCAGCACGTCCTGTACGACACCTCGGGGCCGGCGCTGTGCACCCTGGTCTTCCTGCTGGTCTACTTCTTCGGCATGGCCAGCTCCATCTGGTGGGTGGTGCTCTCCTTCACCTGGTTCCTGGCCGCCGGCCTCAAGTGGGGCAGCGAGGCCATCGCGGGCTACTCCCAGTACTTCCACCTGGCCGCCTGGCTCATCCCCAGCATCAAGACCGTCGCCGTGCTGGCCCTCAGCTCCGTGGACGGGGACTCGGTGGCGGGGATCTGCTACGTGGGCAACCAGAGCGTGGAGAGCCTGCGTGGCTTCGTCCTGGCCCCCCTGGTGGTCTACCTCTTCACGGGCTCCCTGTTCCTCCTCGCCGGCTTCGTGTCCCTGTTCCGCATACGCAGCGTCATCAAGCAGGGCGGCACCAAGACGGACAAGCTGGAGCGGCTGATGATCCGCCTGGGGCTGTTCACCGTGCTCTACACCGTGCCGGCCACGGCGGTGGTGGCCTGCCTGGTGTACGAGCAGCACCTGCGGCCGCAGTGGGACCGCGCCCTGGCCTGCTTCTGCCAGGCGGAGAGGCAGCAGCTGGGCCTGGGGCCCGACCACGCCGTCCTCATGCTCAAGTACTTCATGAGCCTGGTGGTGGGCATCACCTCCGGGGTGTGGGTCTGGTCGGGGAAGACCCTGGGCGCGTGGCGCCGCTTCCTGGGGAGGTGCTGCTCCTTCTGGGGCCGCCACCAGCGGCCCTCCAGCGCCTCCACGTACAGCGAGGCCAGCACCTCCCTCACCGCCCGGACGGGGGTCACGCCCTCGCAGTCGGACCACAAGTCCCTGTCCCACCCCCCCTCCGTGTGACCCCCCCCTCTACCGTCCCGTGGGCCGGACTGGAGCTTAATTTATTAAAATGGAATGTAAATGATGTGTGTGGGGGGGAGTCGCCTCCCTCTCATAATTTATTCTGCTTGACTTGCCTAGCTAGGAGCATCATCATCAAAACCACTGGTAGACTAGGAAACACAAAGCTGGGTAGGCTGTACACTTATAAAGTGTACTGATAAAGGTGGACATTAAAAAATGTAACGTCACTGTAAGTACGACTTTTAGATGTTTTATTTTTGTACGTGGAGTAGGTCAGGATAACAAGCCAATGAGTCTTCATCAGTCTGCCATCGTGGAAACCCACCTGGGATTATCATGGACTGTTATCATGAAGATGGACGGTCGCCTATTTATTTAGCTACGTGTATAATGAGTGTGTTTTATGGCTACTATAAATCTAGACGTGATGAGAATCCTCGCCGTGAGGCCAGGGAGCTCTTGTCAAGTAAAAGAAATCTCTTTAGAAAACATGCTGTAGAAGAAGTAGAAACGGGTATATTTTCACAACTGAATAAACAAACTCCTCAGTGGAGAATGGGGTCGATGGAACACTGTTTGAAGCTAGAAAGCTACCTGGATAGCTAGAACGCTACTGTACCTAGGAAGCTACCTGAGAAGCCACTGTTTATCACTGTTGTTCACAGGGCCTCAAAAAACTACCCATTTATGATGACATAGAACTGTAAGAATGACATTGCATAATACACATGATTTGTAAACTACTTGCAGGCGTTTGCAAATGTAGGTTTGTGCATTCCTAATATACATCAATATAATGTTTCTAAAATGTGCAGTCAAACCGGAAGCATGTCTATATAATAATATAGGATGTTTCCAATTGGCTGTACAGCCCTAATTGATAAGTTCACTTATGCATTTCCTATTGGCCATCAACCAAGCCTGTTATTGTTATTGCTCATACCTGGTCTTTCCAGGGCCTTTATTGTAATTAATATGACATTGAGCCTCTTTCAGCAAATATTTGTGGGTTCCTCGTTAAAAAGACAACAATTCAGTGTTTGCCAAAGCTTCCCACATTCAGAATTGCTCTTTGATATGTATGAATGCTCTTTGTTTTAATTGCTGTGGGTAAATGTTTATTTTAGTTCAACTACTTTGGAAAATGTCTTTAGGAACAGATATAGACCAAGAGAAAGTGAACGAGGTCCAATGGTCTTTCTGATCTGTTAGCATCTTCTGCCCTCTTATGGTATCTTTATGGAATTACCACAGCACTTGCAATCATCAGCCATATGGAAATATGAAGTCCTGTTTGAAAATAATTGTGTTGCTATTTTTGTAGCCATGTCAAGTCTCAAAATGTGGATTGCCTGTTTTAAACTCTGTTTCTGGTAGATTGAAATAAAACTGGATCTTCAATGTGCTTGTGGATCTCTTTTGAGCGGATTCATCTCTTTCATTTCATACACTTGTCAAGCTTTCCTGCCCTTAGCTTTATGGCATATTGATATATGAAATGTTAATATTAAATAAGAGCTTGAAAGCAAATAGCCACCCTAAAACAGAATTCACATTATTTATATGGTCGGTGCACTATGTAGTAAAACAATTAATATTATTCCTGTGTTAAAGGTAGACTATGTAGTTCTGGGAGAGAAATTTGGAACAAATGTATGGTATATTTCCATAACCGCAAATTCTCAGAGGCTCGAACAACAATGCCGCTGTTTGAAATTAGAAATCTACCTGAAATGTTACTTTCCCTGTCATTTACAAAGTCAGAGCAAAATATAAACATATTTGCTATTCAAAGAACCATATTCTAGGATTACGTTTGGTTCAGTGTCTCAAAATTAGTTATGACATAAAATATAATTATTCTAAGAATGCTACATGTAAACAAGAGAACCAGGTGCCTTTGATGATTTGAAAACAAACATTTGTGTCACGCTAACAGTTATGAAATAATCATGTCCACAAAATAGTTCTCCCGTCCCATTGGTTTGGAGTGTGCTGACCAATAAGCTCTTTTCAATATACTGTATTTGAACTCGCGGATTAATATTCAGTCCAGTCCATCAGTGGAATTAAAATGTCAAAGATGAGAATTTGTGTGCTTCGTCTTGCATGAACAGAAGTGACAGCTTCTGGTGAAAGGCAATTACAAAGAAAATGACTTAAGGTGATATACAGTATAAACATTTTTGATAAGATTTTAGAAATGTGCTGAATAATAAAAGTATTGCTGCCCCCCCCCCCCATTATTTTTTTCTTATTGACTATGATTTTTGCATTGTCCAAAATAAATGTTTACATGTTGTGTGCATGTATCCCCTCCCTACTTCCCATTTCCCCATGTGGAATGCACCAGACTGGATCATGCTGGTGCTCTAGTGCGATATCTAGTGGCTGGATGTTATTACAGAAGCCGAGACCCTGACACTAAATCTCTGGGTAACATTATCACATCTCATGCCTTCTCGTATCATATCATTGTTATGCCGATGATACTCAACTCTTCCTCTCCTTCCCTCCCTCAGATATCCACGTCTCTGAGCGCATAGATATAATATAGAACGGATCTCCGCCTGGATGACGACCAACCACCTCAAACTGAACCTAAGCAAAACAGAATTGCTCCACCTGCTGGTCAAATCCTCCCCCCTGACCGACATTTCCATCACAGTCGAGAATGCAGCTGTGACCGCGTCCCCGACTGCCAAGAACCTTGGTGTTGTCCTCGACGAGCAGTTGAACTTCTCCGCTCACATCGCAGCGACAACCAGAACCTGCAGATTCCTCCTGAGCAACGTCAGAAGGATCCGCCCGTTCCTGACAAAAGAAGCCACCCAACTCCTCGTCCAATCAACAGTCATCTCCCGCCTCGACTACTGCAATGCACTGCTTGCTGGCCTGACGCCGGCCCGGCCACTGCCACCAAGCCTCTTCAACTCATTCAGAACGCAGCGGCCCGCCTGATCTCAAACCACTTCTTAGGGATCTGCACTGGCTCCCCATTGCTGCACGAATCCGCTTCAAGGCCCTCGACCTGGCATACCGTGCGGCAAAGGGAACTGCTCTCGCCTACCTCCGGTCAATGGTCTCTAACTACACACCCTCAAGACCCCTACGCTCTGCATCTTCTGGCCGTCTCAGACCCACTCCTATCCGAGCTCCGGGAGGGTCATCAAGGAGAAGCCGCGTTTTCTCAGTCCTTGCCCCACAATGGTGGAATGAACTGTCCACCACAGTTAGGACAGCCAAAAACCCGTCCAATCTTTCGCCGTCGACTAAAGACGCACTTCTTCAACCATTATCTGAAAAATAAATAAATAAATCGAACCCTAACCAACCTTACTGTCATGCACTTGTCCTAATAAACTAACCTACACTGCAGGGACGTGCACAGGACTTTAGAGGGGCAGGTGCTCAAAGGCTGAAAAGGGCACAACACTTGTGTGTCTATATTAAGCGAGCGCGCGTAAGGGCCCTTTTCGGGCGGGGGGCCCCCTTTTTATGCTTTTTGGGGGGTTTTGGTGATCAAATATTGAATATTGAACTATAATAATCAGTGCAGGAGCTCACTTATCCTTGAAAGACACTTTTATCACTGACTTAAAAGGCTCACACATCTCCATAAATGTTCAGGGGGGAGGGAATAAGTGCTTATCCTACAGACCCCAAGAAGTGCTGTATATTCTGTATTGTTTAATATAAATGCATTTTTTATTCCAATCCCGATTTGTATTTGAGATTCCCAAATCCCATCGGACTTGACTTCTTTGTGTCCCTCAGTGAGTGTAATACCAGCATTCAACAGTGGTTTCTATCATGATCATCATCACCACCCACGCTATGCATAAAATATATACAGTAGGTCCGCGGAGAGGCACGCTGAGGAGGCCGTGCAAACTGCAATGGAATATGGGGCATCTCTCTCTCTTTACCTAATATTTTTATTCTATCCTGACATTTTTCAGTTGGAAGGGCAGTCTATATGCGTAACAGTAAAAAAAAAAAAAAAAAAAAAAAATTCAAAAAGGGCACTTTTTTGATGAGGCTCAAAAAGGCAGGTGCTCAGGCACCCCTTGGCCTCTATGTGTGCACGTGCCTGCTACACTGTAGCACTCAATACTTTGATGAACATTGTTACTCAGCTGATAGAGTTGTGCCCTTCCTGATTACTTGTCGTACAGAACTTGTAAGTCGCTTTGGATAAAAGCGTCAGCTAAATGACTAAATGTAAATGTAGAAGAAATACTAGAAAATCAATCAATACTATCTGCCTCTTGTCCTTTTCCTTTTCTTGCCTTATCTACACACACACACTGGTTTATTCTAGGCAGCGCAGGCACAGTTACCTCACACACGTTACTTTGAATAAAAACAGTATTGGTAGAAAAATACAAGGATTATAAGCCTCTTACACCGTAGGTATTAATTACACAACAGAAAAACACAACAGTAGCCCAGCTCTCGGCGTTGCTTCCGGCTTGGCCGGCCGTCGTACTAACACAATTGGCAGTGTTAGAGGGTGGGTGGGTCCTGGTCGTTGTAAACAGCGACTCCTACTGTTCGGTCGGGGCGCCTGCTCAGCGAGGAAAGGATCTAAGGGGGGTAGTGTGATCCTTCCACACGTTACACCCTCTCAGTGAGAGTCAGTGCTGCCGAGAAGCATGCAGCTGCAGAGACTCTTTTTTTTTTTGATCCACTTTTTCTCCCATTTTTTCTATATTTTCTCCCATCCTAATTTCGTATCATCCAATTCAACCCTCCCCTGTCACGAACGCTGTTTCTTGCCTCCCACAAGCCGGCTGCAATGTGGACTAAGTCATACATAGCACAAGTCCCCTCCGGTACTTGAGGTAACAGCAGTCGCATCTTTTCACCTGCGCAGCTCGATCTCTCAGTGGCGAGGGGTAACGCGTGGGAGGCTCACGCTGCCCCCGACACTTCCTGATTCTACTGCGCAGGCGCACCAACCGACCTGTAGGAGTCGCTGTCCACAACGCCCGATCCCCACCCATCAGTTTCCCACCCCCTAATACGGCCAATGTGTATTAGTATGAACGACCAGCTAAACTGAAAGCAATGTGGAGCGTTGGGCTCGAACAGGCAAGCCCATCATTCGTGGCGAGCGCCTTGCCCACTACGCCACGTAGCCGCCCACACCCTAACCATAACTCTAAGCATAACCCACTTCGAAAGAGGGCCAAAGCATAACCACTTCGAAGTAGTTTGTAAAGTCCTCTGGGCCTGTTTGTAGCGCACAGTGCAATACTCCAATTCAGCCATTGGGTGGGTGGCGCGCGGCCCTGAGAGCGCCGCTCGTGCTCGCCGGTCCTGAGAGCGCCACTCTGCGGCTCTGCAGCTATATACTATTGGCGCTGTCAGGTGAAAAGAAGCGGTTGATGTTGGCTACACATGTGTCGGAGGAAGCATGTGATAGCCTCCACTCTCCCAGACCGACTGTAGGGGGTAGGTGCACAGCGACCAGGAAGGGGATTGGGAATTGGCATAATGACTAACATTGGGATGGGAGAAAAACTGAGGAAAACTCTGCTAAACTCCTACACCTCTGCGTACTAGTGTCAGACTGTGGTTGTACTGGGCAGCTCCTAGTGGTCAACAGTGTCATACTGTGGTTGTACTGTTAAGTGTGTCACCAGGCAGCAGTTATAATAATAATACACTTTATTTGTATAGCCCCTTTCATACAGAAACTGCAGCTCAAAGTGCTTCACAACAGAAAAAAGACAGGCATAAAATGAGCACATAAAATCAGTTTTTCACATTAGGATCTAACATCCCAACAGGCCACCTTGTTTATGGTTTGATTCAGTTTTAAATAGACAATAATAAAAAGAGTAAGATCAAATAGACAGAGTAAAATAGTGCAATAATGCAGTGCAATACAATTGTAGAATAGAATAGATTTTAAAAAATATATATATATTAGTAGTCAATAGATTAAAAAATTTTAACTAATTAATCTAACAATTTTCTGTAATTAATCTAGATTAAAGCATTTTTCGACTTTAAGACCGAAGCTTGTAACAGATATTTACTTGAGTAAAATCATGGAATTAATGTAGAATCAACACAAAGAAAGTATATTTAGATTCAAATACTATTTTAATAGTAATATAAATCATATTAACAACAAAAATGTGTTCCATCTTCATGTCAGATGATTTTCAAAAAGGTGCATGAGTCGATGCAAAAAAAGAACAAGCAAATATACTGCTGAAAGTTCCGAACGTTTTAAGATTTTTCACTCCGTAGATTAATTTATTTTAATGCTTTAATTAATTTAAATTAATCTCAAGTTAAAGCATTAATTTTGACAGTCTTCCCTCCTGTTTTATACCCACTTTGACCCTCCCACCCAGGGCAAACCTCCCTCTCAGGGCAGTTCCCTCTCTCAGGGTGCAGTTCTAGGCCTGGGTCCTAACACAGTTTTAAAGGAAAACTCCAACATTTTGGGAAATTAGCTTATTTGCCATCTACCCTGGAGTTAGACACGAAGATACATACCTTTTTTCTTCTCTGTGCATGCAGTAGGAGTAGGAAGACGCGCACCGTTAGCCTAGCTTAGCGGCAGTCACTGGAAGTAGGTTCCTCCATTAGCCTAGTTCCCAACATCTTCCTACTCCTACTGCATGCACAGAGAAGAAAAAGGTGTGTATCTTCTGGTCTAACTCCAGGGTAGATGGCAAATAAGCTAATTTCCTAACATTTTGGAGTTTTCCTTTAAAGCCCGACAGTCTCTTGTTTGATACCCAGTTTAATACCTGACCGTTTTTAACCTGTAATAAAAAGCAATAGACAGAGAAAAATAATAGTGCAATAAAATAGTAGAATAGAATATAGTAAAATTATGCAATAGAATGGACAGAGTAAAATAGTGCTACAGTACAATCAACAGCGGAGTGTATTAGAAGGCTATGGTGAAGAGGTACATTTTTAGCTTATTTTTAAAAATATTAAGAGATCTAGCTTCCCTAATGTCCATAGGTAGTGTGTTCCATAACTTTGGTGCAAGGCTGCATCCCCAATTGTCCTTAGACTGTGGCTTGGAACCTTCAATAGACCAGTAGTAGATGATCGCAATGTTCTAGGAGGCACATAGTTGACTAGAGAATTTGCAATGTAGCTTGGTCCTGTTCCATTTAGTGCTTTGTATATAAGGAGGAGGACCTTGAAATCAATTCTAAATGTTACCGGAAGCCAGTGTAGGTTAGCTAATACTGGACTAATGTGGTCTCTCCTCTTGGTTCTAGTTAGTAGCCTAGCTGCAGAGTTTTGAATGAGTTGAGAGTCGTTCTGTTTTTTTTTTGGGAGGCCAGTGAGGAGTGCATTATTTACAGTAGTCAAGTCGGCTTGAGATAAAGGCATGGATCAGTTTTTCAGCATTTTTGATTTACCTTAGCTATGTTTCTAAGGTGGAAAAATGATGTTTTTGTCACCTTGTTGATGTGTGATTTAAAGCTTAGGTCTGAGTCTACTATAACACCAAGACTTGTAACTTCGGGTTTGATCCAAGGAGTAAGTTGCCCCATATTGCTGTAACATTTCTCTTTTTGTTATAGGACCGACTAGTAGGATTTCAGTTTTGCCCTCATTTCATTTTAGGAAGTTGTTCCTCATCCATTGAGACAGGCAGAAATAGAGTTAATAGCTGTGTGATCATTTGGTTCAGCGGAGATGTACAATTGTGTCATCTGCGTAACTATGGAAACATACATTGTTTTCTAATGATGTCTCCGAGTGGCAGCATGTATAGTGAGAATAATAATGGACCAAGGCAGCTCCCCTGTGGAACTCCGAAGTAGGCGTCATGTTTCTCAGAAGAATGATCTCCAAGCCTGACGTAATATTTTCTCCCTTTGATATATGTTCTGAACCAGTTTAATCTACTCTATTCTACTATTTTGAAAAACTGTGATTTTATATGTCTGCACTTTATGTGCTCATTTTATGCCGGCCTTTTTTCTGTTGTGAAGCACTTTGAGCTGCAGTTTCTGTATGAAAGGTGCTATACAAATAAAGTTTATTATTACTATTATATTATTATTACTATAGCACCTTCTAAAACCAGTTGTGTGTGTGTGTGGGTAATTTGGCCAGCAGTGTGAAAGGAGGGCAGTCACACATGCGTAGCCACGATGCAAAAATAATTTATTCAATTTCCAACGTTTCGACAAGTCTTCAGGGTATATGAGCCAGCTGTGTGAAAGATTTTCATATTTTTTTAGCATCGACATTTACATTCTGCATGTTTTCAGCGTTTTGTTTAGTCGTTCCAAGGATGCAACGAACACAGCAGACATGGAAAGAGGTGGGAGGGACCACAGGCTGAGACTGTAGTTACTGAATCCTTCATCTGGGGGGAAACATCTGGAATTCTCACCAATTTCTACGCAATTCCATCAACTCATCCTAGACTGAGGCGTTTAAAAAGGAACACACCAACATTATGGGAAATGCGCTTAACATCTTCTCCAGAGTCAGGAGAGATACCGGCTAGTGGTCCATATCCGCTTCCATTCATTTGTGCTAAGCTAGCCTAGCTTGCAGCCGGATAGCTTTCTACTGAACGCACAGAGGAAATTGCCGTCTTATGTTCTCGTCTGACTCTGGAGAAGACGGTAGGCACGTTTCCCCATAACCTTGGCGTGTTCCTTTAAGACCAACAGGCGAGCAGCAACCGAAACACACCAACAGACCCGCTTCTCGTCTAATCTGCCTTTATTTTAAAATACAGCAACTGACAGTTTTTATTTCAAGTTTAAATTAAATAAAATCTCATACGTTTCACAGCTATAGGGGCCTACACAGTAAGCAAAGAAAACCCGTCCCGTCTACCATCTCCCGTTCGCGTGTAGAACTACACCACAGGGCAGCTCCTCTCCAGAGGGGCTCACCGTCCTGGTTTGAATAAGGGGAGGGGAGGGGGGGGGGTTGATGGCGGAAAAGGGCTGAGTGACTCACTTGACGTCGATTCCCCCCAAAAAGTCAGAACGTACAAAAAAAAAAAAAAAGAGAGAGAAAAGGAGACTATGATCTCCTGTGACGTAGAGCATCTTCATAACATCCAATTAGCGTTGTTGACATTTTTTTTCTTCTTTTTTAAATGAGAGACGTCTTTGGAGGAAAGACGTCTTCAGAGTGTGACATAACATAGTGGAGCTTGATATTAGAGGGGAAGAAGAAGACCCAGTGCCACAGTCCAGTCAGTGTTTGTGAACAACATGCAACCACTATGGGGACCGTGGGGTCCTGAAGCTGGGAACCGGAGAGAGAACCCTCCGATCGCCACTGCAACTGGGATGTAAAATCGACAAAGAACGGGGGCTCTTGACGTCATGAGGCCCTAATGCGTTTGTGTGAGCTCTTGCACCCAAATGAGGTTTTAATTCTGGTTCAGACCTTCTAGCAAAACCTCATTTGGGTGCAAGAGCTCCCACAAAAATTGTACAGCCCAAAGTCAAGTGCCTCATTCTTTGTCTATAGAGTAGCCCCATATTTTACATCACCGACTGGTGGGTTCCCTCGCTGATGTCTAGCTTTAGGATTCTAAAATGGAGTGGCATCCCACTTTTAGGTACATCCATCCTCGCCGCTCCCCCCCCCCCCCCCCCCAGCTCTAGGACAGGACGGCGTTGGAGTTCCTCACACCGACCAAGTTGTCTGCACTGAGGGACCTCTTCATGTTGGACTTGTTCAGGTCCTTGTACTTGTCCTCACACAGCCTGGAGATGGCCTGAAAAGAGACGCCACAAACACACAGCTGTTAGCAGTGAAGACTAGGGAATGCATCCATACAAGGGGTGGGTTGGATCCATACAGCAAAAATATAGATTTTGTGTGCTGATATTATATTGATACAGTATCAATAAAAAAGAAAAGAAAAAGATAGAAGAGATGATAACGTTTTCATAATAAATAGTTATTAATAATCCAGTTGTGGTCTGTGTGTTTTAACACTTTCAGTGCCGGCCTCCGTTTCCTATTTATCCCGTTGAATGCCGCCACCTACTTCAATGATAGAGCTCTCATATTTGCAAATGCATAAACTATATCTTAAATTATGGCTATGTGTCTAATATGGCCGACCAGTCGCTTATCAATGACTTGTTTGCAGTGGAAACGGATTAAAAAAAATAAAAAAAGTTTCGATCACGTTTATTGATCCAACGCCAAGTACTGGAAATATATATTCCACGCTGTTCTGATGGTCCACAATGAGTCAGATCGGCTCGGGTTACTTGCCTGAGAAGTAAAATGTGGATTCCGAATTTTTCTTTTCTCATCCATTTTCATTGAGTCCATTCCAATGCGTGCATTACCATTCGGGAGACTATAGGGGGCGGTATTTTCCTTATTCAAGTTCAGACAGATCCCCACTGGTAACGTGAGGCTAGATTGATGAAATATGAATGGAAATCGCTAATAAAAAAAAACTGCGATTAAAAACGGCATATCTCATGGGCTGGCACTCAACGGTTGGCATGAAATAACGAATTATGCCGTGGCTGGCACTCAAAGTTAAAGAGGCATATTGTTTCATGTACAATTGGCCAGTTTGTGATGCACTAAAGAATCTGATAAGCTTTCATGTAAATTCTTTGAATAAATACATAACTGCTTTTTGCCTTTTTTTAGGGGCATTTTCTCTTCTTCAGTTACACAGATATCCTGACGTATCGTAGATGAAATCTCTTGCAATATAGATTATTGCAGATACCGTGTATCGTGATATTATCGTCATCGAGGGTCAAATATCAGTATATTTTTTTTATCCACTTTTTCTCCTTATTTTCTATTTTTCTCCCATCCCAATTTCACCTCGCCAATTCTCCCTTCAATTCTCCCCTCCCCTGTCTCGAACGTTGCTAGACTATGGCTCCCAGTGGTCGGCTGCAGTGAGGACCAAGCCTTGCATCACGTGTCCCCTCCGGTACACGAGGAGGCAGCCTGACGCATCTTTTCACCTGAACAGCGCAATCTCTCAGTGGCGAGGAGTAACGTGTGGGAGGCTCACAAGGCCCCCGATACTTCCTGATTCTGCTGTACAGGCGCACCAACCGACCTGTAGGAGTCGCTGTCCACAACGTCCAATCCCCACCCAGCGGCTTTCCCACCCTCTAACACTGCCAATTGTGTTAGTATGACGACTGGCCAAGCCGGTAGCAACGCCGAGAGCTGGGCTCGATACCAGCATCTCCTGCGTTAGTGGCGAGTGCCTTGCCCACTGCACCACTCAGCCGCCCAATCAAATATCAGTATTGTGAGTTACTTGTATCGTCCCACCCTTAACCCCTTGGAGGCCAAACCAGAGATAAGTCGGGTTAACTCGCCATGCTCATTTTTCATCCATCCAGCCTGACGTTATCATTGGGAATGGGTCTGAGCTTGCAAAGGGCAAATACCGCCGCCTAATGTCTCCCGGATGGTATTGCACATCATTGGAATCCCTCTGGCTGGGGCTGTGCATCCATCTAAGAAGTCCGGTCCAGGTTTTCCTTCTCGGGCATGTAGTATCGTTATAACACATTGACTGGGGACACTCGGAGCAGCGTGGATTATGTGTTTTGTACATATAACGTTGGATCAATAAACGCGATCAATATTTGGAATGGCGATCAGGAATTGGATTAATCTTCTTGCAGGACATCAGATGTGAGGTAAGGACTTTGTTACAAATCTTGGGTTAATCCGATGTTCCTTTCACCGCCATCGGAGCGTGTGTGTGTGTGTGGTTCGCGCCGACCAAAGTATGGAGAAGCTATTTTTCAGCCCCTGCTTCTGTTCGCCCATGATGACACGTATATCGATAATCTAGCGTTTATTTGAAAACGATCATAAATCAAGCGACAAATGGCACGATTTCTAACTAAATACATTGAAGTTCGATTTGCTGGAGTTTATTGAGATGAGACAGAACACTCTAGAAATATATTCATATTCATCACGGTATAAAACGGAAATGTATGAAAAAATATCTATTTCGTGCATGTTGACTGGAAGCAACTCACTGACGATCACTGTGTTATTTAGATCTATTGCCATTATATTTGATGTATTTTAAGCACTCGCAAATAAGTCCTATCCTACATTGGATAAAGCACTGCCGGTGAAGGGCCATCAGCGCCCTCTGCTGTTGGCGCCGGAAGTGTTCATCAATACCAATATTTCCCCAAGGGGATCAATAAAGGAATATCTTATCTTATCAGGCCTAAACAGGGTCTCTGTATCAGAGAATGTATCCTATACTAAAAAGAGTGTGTTTAAGATGTGCCTCTGGGCGCAGCACCAGGCTCCACCCACCTCCAGCTTCTGGGCACGCTTGTTGCTGAGCGGCTCCAGCGGGAAGTTGAGGTTGTTGTCGTCCGCCAGCGAGCGCAGGTCAAAGTAGTACTTGGCGTAGACGCTGGCCGGGACGTTGATGTTGAACTGAAGCAGCTCCAGGAAGTGACGCTCCATCTCATTCCTGAGAGAGAGAGAGAGAGAGAGAGAGAGAGAGAGAGACACAGAGACTGAATGAATGAAGTTTATTTTACGGTCTTGTTTACAGACAAATCAAAACACACCCGTGTGGACTTGCACAAAAAAAAAATCACAAATGTACATATTCAAGGCAAGCTCACACACAATATCCAAAATCAACGACCGAAAAAAAGGAATAGGCTGAAGCACATGCTTATTTTTGCCTATCCTTTACAAATTCTTAAAAACGAAATATATTTTAAATATAAGAAAGAAAAACTTATGCTGCAAGATATAAAAAAAGATTTAAAGAAAAAAACAAATGTTTGATGTTTTACTCAAAACTGTACTCCTGAATTATTTTATCCTTTAACCTCTTCCACCCGTGGAATAATTTCTGAAAATCCGCCTAAAATATATACCTAGGTAAATGGAGTAATGCTCCACTTCTACAAGTCCATTTGCATATTCTTGGGACATCTATGGACCTCAGGGAATGTATTCACAGTGTCAGAGATATTGTGTCTATTACCGGTACTAGGCTTGCTTAAATAGTGATGAAACAAAGGAGAATATGAATTATGGTTTTTCTTTGCATCTTTGACAGTGAATAACACCATGCTAATAATGACTAGAGTTGTTCCGATACCGATACTAGTATCGGAAATGCCGCCGATACTGCCTAAAATGCTAGTATCGGTATCGGCGAGTACACGTAAATTCTAGCCTCCGATCCCATGATGTAATTTATCTCCTGCCGAGTCCTGCGGAGAGTGAGGATTATAAAATGAACATGTTTTAAAGTGTGATGCTGTGTCATTTTAACAGCAGATACACTTTCTTAAATTCCATTGTCCCCGACAGTGCGGTGTGACGGGGAGCTCGGACGGGAATCGGGATGTGTTTGGCTGGTGTTATGATAGCATTAGCTGGAAAGATAGCTAGTTGGAACAACATCCGCTTTTAACGTTACATCAAATCAGATGATCGCCTGTCCTTTCTCCAGGACCTAACACTGTCCGTGACCGTCTATCAACAATAATGCACCCACGGTGAATTGTATTTAAGTTAAGTAGCTACGGACTAGCGTTAGCTGACTATTACTAACGTTATCTTAATGTCGATGCGGGAAGGCGAGCTAGGTCAGTTAGCTTAGCTTGATAACGTTACCGTGTCTAAAGTTGGTGCTATTCACATAATCCAGCAATAATGGCTGCAGACCTGCAAGCAAAGTACAGCAAGTGCCAAAGGATAAGAGTCTGAGGCGGAGTTTCAAAAGAGAATGTTGAATATTTATTTTGCATCAAAAACCACAACATGAACGTTCTATCTGCCACTAGTTTACAGACTGAATAGGGTATATCTGCAGAGCCACTGAGTAGCGAGTGCAACACCGTTTAATGTCCGTGTGGATCATTGGAGTAGGGTATATCTGCAGTGCTGCAGCCCATACTCATTGATTAATGATACTAATACAAATCTATACAATCACCTGTTGTTGAATAAATACCATACGTTCTAGTTATTACTAAAAAACAGTATAACAGTATCTGAAAAAAAAAAAAAAAATGTATGCACTGGTATCGGATAAATATCGGTATCGGCCGATACCCAAAGCTTAGGTATCGGAATCGTATCGGAAAGGGAAAAATGGTATCGGAACATCTCTAATAATGACCAACATTAAAATGAATAAAGGGAAGATGATTAAACAGAAGGTTCTGTAGATACAGTACTGAATTCTCCCATCCGGACCAAAATCTAACCCTGACTAACTTTAATGTCATGCACTTGTCCTAATAAACTAACCTACACTGTAACACGCAACACTTTGATGAACATTGTTACTCAGCTGATAGAGTTATACCCTTCTTGCTGTCTTGTCGCACAGAACTTGTAAGTCGCTTTGGATAAAAGCGTCAGCTAAATGACTAAATGTAAATGTAAATGTAAATGCAATGTGAAATATTATTATAGAATAGGAGGCTTTAGGGCTGGGCGATATAATGATAACGATAATTATCGCGATATATTTTAATAATCTATATCGAAAAGAAAACAAATAAAAAAAACAAATTAAATTCATTTTTTGTGTGACCTGCAACAGTGGACAGACTTGTCTTTCTTGCCTGCAACTTAAAGTAATGGCTTTGCTTGTCCAAATGACAATACTGACCAAATTGAGATTTATTTTTCTCTTGTCCATTTATTTTGTTTGCTTTCTAATTTAAGTTTGAAACAGTCTGTACACAGTAGGCTATGTGTGCTAGCAGAGCTAGACTCCAGTCACGAGTCACGGTGCACATGTGCAGTGGTTTGTCCACCAAAAAAGCGCCAAAAGATAGAAAATAAACTAGTAGAGCCAGAACTGTTCAACTCCCCTGGAGCCACAGCCAGCAGAGAAGCCTGTTTACTTTCGCTTTCAAACCAGCTGCAGCCTGAGAACTGGAGTGTGAGGGGATGTAACACTAAAGATGGCGGCAACGACAAAGAATTGCTGCAAAATAAACATACATCTGTTGTTTAAAAAAATAACAATATCGATAATATCGAATGATATGATATTGTTATCGATATCGTTATCGCGATATCATTTTTGCCCATATCGCCCAGCCCTAGGAGGCTTATAAATGACCTTATTATAGCCAATTCGCACATTTATATATATACATATATTATCTTTCTAATGCGTTTCTAATGAGTTCAATTAGGATTTAGTATCACCAGGCGTGCATAAGATCAGATATGAAATCTACTGTAATCTATAGGGCTGTCTTAAATACTTCAAAGCTTTGTTCGATGGGCATGGGATTCGAATATGAAAATAAAATTTGAATATATTAAAAAAATAAAAAGATTTAAAATTTTTTGTGCAAAATCAACTCTGTTATTTAAGATGAGGTCGGACTCTGCACTGACAGATGTGTTCATTGTGCTGCTTTTATAAAATCTCAAATGATGGCTTACAATATTTCATGAAAGCAAAGTGTTTCGTTTGTCTAAGATTTAAAAAAGGTTTAAACTTTACAGCACTGACAAAGTTGAACAAAGTGCTGTACAAGTCCCACAACATAAAAAAATTAAAAATTCGAAGCTTCGAATTAAAATCGAATCTCGGCCCCGAAGCTTCGAATTCCAAAAAAATCTAAATTCGAAGGTCAGCCCTAATAATCTACTGTACTCTTTTTAATTTTCCCCACAGTGCAACCGTTTTGAAACTAATTTCAGATCTAATTGTTCCTACATGTTAACAATAGGGAAGAGAAACTAACTGCCTTTCAATATTTGTCAAAAACTTTACCTTTTGTGGCTTATTATCCCGAATAATAACAGTTATTGAAATAATTCATACAGAACTCTGAACCCCATAGAATCTTCCAGGAAGTGTAGTTTTAAAAACTTTCAACGCAGAACCAGACCTGTGGAAGTCTGCTACAAAATGGCCACAAAAAGATTACAATTCCCATGGTTCAAAATATCCAAAATGGTCACCCTCGCGAAATAGACAACCAAATCGAAAAGTTTAATCCATCTAATAACACTTAACCTATTGCTAAACTAACATATTGATAATATACATTCTACATGCTGTTGTGACATGTTTATGATGTTAATACTTGAATATGTTTGAAATAAAAATCGCTACTTTTATACAACAGTCTGAAAAATATTGATTTATGACCAGATGTCATTTCGGGACTGGTACCGGTCCCGTTGGGTGGAAGAGGTTAAGGCTTTTTTAAATCTCCCCTGAGAAGTACACAACTTCAACCCGTCACTAAGGCTATTCCATAATTTAACTCCCAAGACCGGGAAACAGAGACAGAAAGACACAGAGAGAGAGAGGTTAAAGTACTGAGAAGTAAAGGAAGCATCATATTGATGGGAAACATTGACATTTATTTTGCTCAGTGTTGCGACTACGATATGATTTATGATGTTAACACATTACGAGTTTACTCGTTATTGGCTGCCATGCGTTGAGTGCCAACAACGAGTAAACTCGTTTTTATGATTGTTATTTCTTTTATTCGCTATTGGCATTCATAATTCATCCAGGAAGCCTCCGGGATCCAGCTGGACCCTGTCTGATATTGCAACGCCTCAATACCGCCGCCTGGTGGATTTCGGGCGAGTTACACTCCACTCTAAACCGGAAGTGGCGCTCTGTGCATCGGGGGGAAAAGCTCCACAAGAGATATATTTTTTTTTTCTTTTTTTTTTTTGTCTTTTTCCCCCTCCATTTTCCTCCGATTTTCTCCCATCCCAATGTTAGTCGTATGCCAATTCCCAATCCCTTCCTGGTCGCTGCGCACTTACCCCCTACAGTCAGATCATCTGGGAGAGTGGAGGCTACCACGTGCTTCCTCCGACACACATCCAGCCAATCACTGCTTCTTTTCACCTGGCAGCGCGGATTCTCATTGAGAGGGCGTAGCGTGTGGGAGGATCACACTATCCCTCTCAGGTCCTATCCGCGCTTAGCAGGCGCCCGGACCGAACTGTAGGAGTCGCTGTTTACAACGACCCGGACCCACCCCGCCAGCTTCTCCCACCCTCTAATACAGCCAATTGTATTAGTGTTGAACGGCCAGCCAAGCTGGTGACAACCCCGGAGCTGTGAGCTGGATTCGAACAGGCGAATCCAGCTCACAGCTCCGGGGCTGGTGACGAACGCATTCTCCGCTACGCCACCTAACCGCCCCTCAACAAGAGATATCTTGTAACGTGGATCAATATACACACCTTGAGTGCATGGGATCGCTTTCGAGACGCAAGAATCAATATGCTTTCGGCGTTTATTGCGTCATACAAACGGAAAATGGATCTAGCAGATCAACATCAAATAATTGGAAAGAAATTTCTCCAGACGCATCGGCCAGAGGTAAGAGGAATCTAACGTTATTTCCAGCTCGATTGTCCATTTATTTAATTGCAATCCATCTGATCAACGTATGGTGTCTTACTAAAGAAAGCCGTTACTGACAATCAAGGAATCATAAACGACCCCCCCCCCCCTTTCCTTCACGCATGATGGAGCATAATGTATAGCGATCATATGCATTTAAAAAAATGTATATAGGGTGTATAGGGACGAAACGCCAATCGATAATGTTTAATACGCAACGCGGCCTATAATGCGCGTTCTAGGAATTACTGCTATACACTCTAAAAACATACTTATATTCTCGACGGTACTAACACGGAAAAATATAACGTTCCCACATCCGGAACGATAGATACCTGATGTTGAATGGGCCATAGTAATGTCGATATAGCTATAATATTTAAAAAGTTATAGCCCTGCAAAGAAGGTGAACCACTCCATTAGGGGTGGGAATCGCCAGACCTCACAATATGATACTATCGCGATATTTGCGTCACGATAGTATCGCGATACTAAATAAATCAAGATACGCTGAAAATATTGAGATATATATATTTTTTGCTAAAATTAAACGTATTACCTTTTTTCAACTGCAAAGTAAAACTTTGTCAACATGTTTTATCTAATAAAATAAAGTTCAGTCTGTTCATCTCACTTCAATCGTTTTTATTGCAGAACATGGTATTTTCTCAAGCAGACAGATGTAAACACTGTAATCTGTGTTGCATGTACCTGACAAACCGAACTGTTTGTATTACAGTCATATTCCATGCGTGTGTGTGGACTACTGTACTATTACAGGTATTGAAATGACCAATGCAACTTCCTTATACAAAAAAAGAAAAAAAATGAATAATTAAATATCGATACTTGGCGTCCCTGTATCGATACAGTATCGCCACACAAAGTATCGCGATACTACTACGTATCGATCCCCCCCCCCCCCCACCCCTACACTCCATAGGGTTACAGCACTGGCAGAGAGTGGTAAAGATGGGCATACTGCGTGGCACCCAATGAACTAATGGCAAAAGAATGAGGCTGGTGGGTGGAGGAGAAATGTACATACTATGGATTTGCTTAGTCTGGATAAAATGAATGATTGGAACTGTACCGAGGCCAAACACCAGAATGCTTTGCTAAGAAATATGCTTGGAACAAGTTATTTATTTTATTTGATTAAACCGCAGTGGTCGCAGTGGTTTATTATTTTCCGTTATAATTTGTGCAACCCAAAAGGTGCGGTCGTCTGAACTTCAACCCAAAAGGTGCGGTCGTCTGAACTTAAAAATCAACAACTTCCAACTACACAGGCTCAGGGTGAACGGCGTACTCACATGTCCTCCACGGTGATGTCCTTGAGGATCTGACAGTAGTCCACGTTCCAGACCGCCTGGTCGTCCCACACCTTGGAGGACAGGAGGATGGCCCCCAGCACGATGCGCTTCCAGTTACACGGGCAGATGTCCATCTCGGCATAGGTCAACAGCCTCTCCAGGTACACCTTATACACACACACAGACACATACAAGAACACATGTCAGTTAGTGTCCGTAAAAATAAAATCATTAAAAAGGCTGGCTCAGTGATTGGCCTCCCTCCTGATTCCTTGGAGATCATTATAGCCAAGCGAACTAGGACTAAATTGAACACCATTCTATCTTTTGAAGGCCACCCCTCTGTACAATATATTTGATGCTCTGCTAAGCTCATTTAGTGATTTTTGATGCCTCGATGTTCTACTGAGCGATTGACAAGGTCCTTTGTTCCTGCTGCAGTTAAATTCTTTAACGAACACCGCTAGCTCTGTGTTGAGAGGCTCTCTTCTTCTCTTCTTTTTACTGTGTTATGCAACTTGTACTGTATGTTATTGTTTCTTGTTTGTGTATTTGTATTCGCTCTGGTGGCAAACCATGTTTCCCCTCTGGGATTAAGAATAAACCATACCATACAGTAGGTTCAAATACAACACAAAACTACATTTAGAGGTGGCGCGAATGCATACAAAGTCCATGGAAAGACACGAGTGGTGGCGAACAGACAATCAACTTGAGCGAGATATTCACTAGGCGTGGTGGATATAGGTATATCTTTTTTTTTTATCTACCTTTTCTCCCATTTTCTATTTTTCTCCCATCCCAATTTCGTATCGTCCAATTCTACTCCCCTGTCTCGAACGCTGTTTGGCCATGCCTCCCACAAGCCGGCTGTAATGTGGACGAAGCCATACATTGCACGAGTCCCCTCCGGTACTCGAGGTAGCAGCCATCGCATCTTTTCACCTGCACAGCGCGATCTTTCAGCATCAGGGGTCTGCGCTTTGGAGGGACGCCGCCCCCGTCGCTTCCTGATTCTGCTGCGCAGGCGCACCAACCGACCTGTAGGAGTCGCTGTCCACAACGTCCGATCCCCACCCATCAGCTTCCCACCCCCTAATACTGCCAAATGTATTAGTATGAACGACCAGCAAAGCTGAATGCAATGCGGAGAGCTGGGCTCGAACCCAGCGTCTCCTGCATTGGTGGTGAGCACCTTGCCCACTGCACCACCTAGCCGCCGGATATAGGTATATCTTAACAATGAATATGAAATAGACTATAGATATTGAATAGGTTAATTTCTTAAATAGTCTCGTTTTTGGAAATGTTCATGGCAGTTTTGCTAGTTATCAACTTGTCAAATTGACGCGAGTAAAGTGAGACAATATTTCTCTTACCGTTGTCTCTGAATTCAAGTTTTTTTTATATCCACTTTTTCTCCCATCCCAATTTCGCTGTGCCAATTCTCCCCTCCCCTGTCTTGAACGTTGCTCGCATATGTCCCCCACTGGCCGGTTGTAGGGAGGATAGAAGCCTTGCATCACGTGTCCCCTCCCGATACACGAGGAGGCAGCCTGTCACATCTTTTCACCTGCCAGTGCGGACTCTCATTGGCGAGGTGCAACGTGTGGGAGGCTCACACTACAACGTCCAGATTACCACCCATCGACTTCCACCCGCTAACTCTGCCAATTGAGTTAGTATGACGGCCGGCCCAAGCCGGAGGCAACGCCGACAGCCGGATTCGAACCCGGTGTCTCTTGCGTTGGTGACGAGCACAATGTCCGCTGCGCCACCCAGCCGCGATTGAATTCAAGGTTTGATAATAGTAGACAATAGGGAGGTGTAGTGGTGACGTCATTGCCGTTCCACCCTCTGTCCAACGCAATGCATTTCCCCATTGTTCATTTCTAAATCGCCTCGTTTAAAACAAATAAAGCATTAACATTGGCATGGTGTACCTTTCTGTGCTTATTCATCCACAATCTATAAAAAATCACGAAATTGTATTTCAACCAAATTTTTTTTAAACAATGTTAGTGATAGAAGGGAACTCATTTTGTGCAAAAATGGAAAGCTTTTCAATTTCCACGTGGCAGAATTGTTACAATAGCCGATAATCCATTTTCCCAATGATACATCCCTATACAACCAGTGACGTCCGACTACACCTCCCTATAGGGACAAGACGATACAAAGGAGTTGACTCTGTAACTTACATCAAGCAAATCTATTGCATACAAAATGGTGATTGCGCCCTCTGCTGTACAGAACGGAGAGCTTGTGATCTAAATGTATGATTACTTCCACAGCAGAAGAACATTTTGTCAATGTCATGATACGGTGTTCTGCCCCACAAATACATGGGGTCATGTTTTCATATATAGCGATGTATTGAATTTCATAGTAGTAGACAATGTACATTTGCCTGAACGCAACTATAGGTAAATCTAGTGAACCTCTTTTTTGACGGGCGATCTGACTCGGCAAAACATACCAGAGTGACAATAGCACACTCTGCGGTGAGCTGGGCGGAGCTGAAGAGCGTTCGGACGAAGCGGTAGATGAGCTTGTGTTCTGGGTCCACAGTGGCGTAATCATCTGGGACCTTCTCTCGCTGCGGGGGGGGGGGGGGGGTAAAGCTAGGTTAGTCAAGTCAGAGACATGCACTGAGAAAAATAGAACTTTCCTCTCATACCTGTACTCAACTTACCGTTAAAGGATGCAGCCTCTCATCAAATATATCCAGGGAACGATTTGAATCTCTGACAGAAAATCACACACACACCGAGTTATGAAGTCCCAACATGGTCTGTGCCCCCCCCCAAATCCAAACATCAATAATCGAGTGTAATTTAGGAGTATATATTGCTTGTGAAATTAATGTAAAAACCACAGGCTTTGCCTACCTGTTCTTAATGTGATAGTAGATGGCCAAGGTAACGCTGGAACACAGAGACAAGACGTTAACCTCCTTCTTCAATACATTCAAATCACGTCGACTATGTATATGAACTGAACTCTCCACACACAAGCACACATGAGCACACACACACTGTATACGCTCACACACTAAGCAGTCACTTTAGCATGAACACACAGACACATGCTGCACACGCCCACACTCAACGGACACCTTACACAATGGAAAAGGTCACTTTAAGATTGTATAGTATAGCATGTTTATACAACGGCATGCAAATTTCTCGATTCTGATTGGCTGAAACAGTCATTTTACACGTCTTTATTGGCAACAATTCCACGCTGCTGGCCCAGGACCCGCCCACAACCGAACCACATCACATCACTCCGCCGGATCACAAGAAGGTGGACAATAATCTTTACAAATGGATATGTTGATAGCGACTAAACGACTAAATATCAAGCGATTCTGTCACAGCGAATGTTTTAGTCGTTTAAACAATGTTGGATGATGTAATTGATGGGTCTTGAATCATTCTGTAACAAAAGAAAAATCGCGGATTGATTGATTGATTAATTTTCAATTTCTTTTTCCTTTCGACTGTCAGCGCTCGCTCTAGTCTCCACCCACCGCCACCCCCCCCCCCCCCCCCCCCCCCCCCACACACACACGCACACACACACTCTGCCTGCAACGCGGGGGGTAGTCAGAGAGCTGGGTGCTGCGCTGTTCTAAGTGAGCATGGCCTATTGAGTTGATTGATTGATTGATTGATTGCTAATTTTATTACTGTACGCTTGGTTTCCAACTGGTTAAGTTTAGGCCCTCTACAGTAGGTTTAAAAAAATAAATAAAAGAATAGGGCGAAGAAAACGTTTTTTTCCTATAGGGCAAAGAAAACTTTTTAATTTGTTTTACCTACTTTATATAGAAGCATCTAAGAATGAAGTTCTATGGAAAGTAGGTCTGCATTCCCTTAACAATTGTGTGTATTGAGCCGTACTGTATTGTACCCATTCTGCATCTGGTAATAAAATTTTCAATCAATCATTCCAATAATACACAGTTGGATGTGTTAGTTGGTTGGATGCACTTCAAGCTGCTTCCACATGAGGCAACTTCTCTCAATCATTCCAATAATACACAGTTGGATGTGTTAGTTTGGTTGGATGCACTTCAAGCTGCTTCCACATGGAGGCAACTTGTCTTTTTTGTAGTTGTGGGAACTACTTTTTCTGGCGGATGGTTTTTTCAATAAATCTTCGATTAATGTGTGTTTATTGTATAGAAATAAGGTTGGATGAATCTGGCAGTTGTATAAAAGCTTTACACCACTTGCAGTCGTGATTTGTGAACAATAAACCATGCCTAGGGGGGTCTAACGACCCTCGGCTGCGCCTCTGGCCTAACGACCACCCCTAGGCATGGTTTATTGTTCACAAACCACTCCTGCGCGTGATGTAATGCTTAAATAGTAGTGTACATAAGACCCAGTGCCTCATCCGTAGCTAACTGTATGCACTATCGCAGGACCTTAGCATGTCTTACCATGCTCTTGTAAACTTTATGTACATACCTGTTATTATTATTACTTGTATTATTGCATTGTATTATTGCACATCGTATTATTGCACAAATGTCCTATTCCTGTCTATTACTTGTGTTGCACATCGCTGCGGGCATGACCCCCCGCATTTCACTGTATGCTTGTATGCCGTGACAAATAAAACTCTTGACTTGATGAATCAACCAGGACAGCGGAGGAGGGAGGAGCGGATACTTACCACTTGACGGTACTCTTCAGGTTGGGCTGGCTGACTGTGCTATCGTCAATAAATATGGTAGAGCAGGAACTGTACTTTTTGGTCAGGAGCCCAGGGGACATCTTGTGGAGGAGAAATTAATGTTGGGAGAGAAAAGCAGAGGCGGCTGCTATCAGTCATGTTCCATTTTTTACATTTTCTTTGGGTTGTATTTTGAAACTGTAGTTCAATGACCATTGCATGCAAGATCGTACAACTGAAATGGTTTAAGGCCAACAAGGTGTTAACTCACATGATTCAGGTAATTGCTTTTCCTTTTCTCACGTACTGCATGGAAATAATAAAGACATGTAAAGGGTGAGGGTGGGACGAGGAGGTGAAAGTTAAAGTTAAAAGACTGATGCTTCTCAGAGACGTACAATACTGACCGTCGTTCTGGGACTTGTTGAGGAAGAGCGTGCTGGCTCTGGGGTGGTCCGAGGGGTTGGACTCCTGGGCCAGTTCTGAACATGCAGGAGAACAAGATTAAGGCGAGACAGCCTAGGTGAATACTGGCACATTTTAATATTTAGCTTCCTTAACATGTCTTATTTCAAACAATAAAATATTGAAAACACACAATTAGTCGTTTATTTTACTTAATGTTAATAATAATAATAATAATAATAATAATAATAATGACTTGGATTTATATAGCGCTCTTCACTGACCCAGAGCGCTTCACAGAGTGCATTATTCGTTCATACACAGTCATACCGGTGGTGGTAAGCTACAATTGCAGCCAGAGCTGCCCTTGTCTGATTGTGTCCATAAATCACAATTACAATACAGAACTTTGAGGGTGTTTTTTGCATATATAAACATAAAATCTCAGAAAACTTGCAATACATTTTTTTCTTAGTTGTTATGTACATAACAAACTGGGAAAGTTTCATAGTGATATCTATTAAAATAATGTCTGCCTATTCACCTAGGCCCTAGGGTCTAGGCTGTCTCGCCTTAAATTCGAGAACAGACCCATGTTTGATGTGTCGTTATAGAATTTAGTTTAGTTTGGTATACTTAAAAATTAAACAACCCATTTAATAAAGTGATTTAAATGAATAAGGAAGTGCAGGGGAGGTCAAGCAACCTCCCCACTCAAGAAACACAGCTTAATAATACTATATCATACTTAATAAAAGAAACAGATACAGTACATTACATTTCTTTTCATACCATGCCACATCACAACACCTTGATACACAAAGGAGAATTTGGCAACAGAGATTCTAAAGAAAGAGACTTCTTCTGTGGAATATTAATAAAATAATAATAAAAATTAGTTAAGCTCAAAGTAACTTTAAAAGAAAACGGGTAATGGTGATGGATGGGAGACAGATTACTTTGTACATAAACACTCCTGTTTGATATGTATTCACTTTATAGATTAAAACTGTCATCACACATTGTACATTATATGGGTTGTTAAGTCGTGAAATATCGACCTTCCAATAAACAGTTTCCGGGGCTAAGCTTCCTGCCTTGGCTGAGGCTCTCGTCTTTCCAACATGCCTCAGTGCTGCGTCTCTTGTTGTTTTAATCGATCATCAGTCATAAAAAACTGTTTTGTGGTATAATATGCTCCTAGTATCTCCCACTGTCTGAAGCGGGGCGTTTGGCCCCGGACATGAAATATGTCAGACATACATTTACATTTAGCTGATGCTTTTATCCAAAGCGACTTACAAGTTCTGTACAACAAGTCATCAGGAAGGGGGGGACCCTGATGTAAACAAGACGAAAGTCTCTGGTCTAGACTGCACCCCCTTAACAATTGTGTGTATTGAGCCGTACTGTATTGTACGTATTCTGCATTGTTAATAAAAGTTTTCAATCAATCAATCAATCGCACAAATCTATCAGCTGAGTAACAATGTTCATCAAAGTGTTGAGTGCTACAGTGTAAGTTAGTATTAGGACAAGTGCATGACAGTAAGGTTGGTTAGGGTTCGATTTATTTTATTTATTTATTTATTTTTCAGATAATGGTTGAAGAAGTGAGTCTTTAGTCGACGGCGACAGATTGGACGGGTTTCGGCTGTCCTAACTGTGGTGGGCAGTTCATTCCACCATTGTGGGGCAAGGACTGAGAATAGGCGGCTTCTCCTTGACGACCCTCCCGGAGCTCGGATAGGAGTGGGTCTGACTTTATTAACAACCGAAACCAACTGGATTCCTTTGCACCACAACAAGCCTCGTCAATCGCCCCAATTATCTACGATCACACAACGGATTGACTGTCGAGAGTTTGGCGTGGGCCCACCGTGGATTTCGACTGGCATTCCCTTCCCTTCCCTCATGAGCTCCATGTAACACGGAAGTGCAGTGGTCTATTCCCCCCCACCCCCCCCCCCCCCAAGAGCTCCATGTAACGCGGAAGTGCAGTGGTCTATTCCTCCACCCCCCCCCCCCCCGCCCGCTCCCTTCCCCCTCAAGAGCTCCATGTAACGCGGAAGTGCAGTGGTCTATTCCTCCACCCCCGCCCGCTCCATTCCCCCTCCCCATCAAGAGCTCCATGTAACTAGGAAGTGCAGTGGTCTATTCCTCCACCCCCCCACCCCCCGCTCCCTTCCCCTCACAAGCTCCATGTAACGCGGAAGTGCAGTGGTCTATTCCTCCACCCCCCCCCCCCCCCCCCCCCCACTCCCCCTCAAGAGCTCCATGTAACGCGGAAGTGCAGTGGTCTATTCCTCCACCCCCTCCCCCCTCACAAGCTCCATGTAACGCGGAAGTGCAGTGGTCTATTCCTCCACCCCCTCCCCCCTCACAAGCTCCATGTAACGTGGAAGTGCAGTGGTCTATTCCTCCACCCCCCCCCCTTCCCCCTCAAGAGCTCCATGTAACACGAAGTGCAGTGGTCTATTCCCCCCCCCCCCCTCACGAGCTCCATATAACGCGGAAGTGCAGTGGTCTATTCCTCCACCCCCTCACGAGCTCCATGTAACGCGGAAGTGCAGTGGTCTATTCCTCCACCCCCCCCTTCACGAGCTCCATGTAACGCGGAAGTGCAGTGGTCTATTCCTCCACCCCCTCCCCCTCACGAGCTCCATGTAACGCGGAAGTGCAGTGGTCTGTTCTATATATCTATGGTCTATTCCTCCACCCCCCCCCCCCTCACAAGCTCCATGTTATGATGAATTGAAAATGGGGGACCCTGGTGGAAACAAGACGAAAGTCTTTCTCTGGTCTGCATCCCCTTAACAATTGTATGTATTGAGATGTACTGTACTGTACCCATTCTGCAATCTGTTAATAAACTTTTCAATCAATCAATCAATCAATCAATTCAATGTAACGCAGAAGTGCAGTGGTCTATTCCTTCCCCCCCCTCACGAGCTCCATGTAACGCGGAAGTGCAGTGGTCTATTCCCCCCCCCCCCCTCACGAGCTCCATGTAACGCGGAAGTGCAGTGGTCTATTCCTCCACCCCCTCCCCCTCACGAGCTCCATGTAATGCGGAAGTGCAGTGGTCTAATTCATGCGGCGCACCGCCCACCACCACAATCCCGTTGCACACTGTCACACAGATAATATTCAGCATCATCACCACCCACCGTCAGGGAGCTCCCTGTCGCTGATGTGCTGCAGGTAGGTGCCGGTGTCCTCGCTCACCTCCTCGGTGGTGGTGGTGGTGATGGGGCACTCCTCCAGCTCCACCTCTCGCCGGTGGATCTTCGGACTGCCTCCGGGAGACACGCAGCACGAGACCGTCGCCCCCATTGACGCTGCTGAAGCACGGCAGCTGCACCTCCACAGCGAACACCGCTTCCCATATATTACAACCGAGAGAAAGCACCACCTCAGTAACACGGCAGACACCGTGTTGTTTGGTCGCGGAATGAAACGCCTGACTTGACTTGGGCCGGAAGAAGAAGGAACGCGGAGGTTTTGTCTGATAATGTTACTAATAAACACATCTTCTGCGGCGCGCGCGGAACAGCTGACATTATCCAGGGCGCGTGCACAGCAGCAGTAACGTTACCCGGCCAGCACCAGACATACGACGGAAAAACAACATCAACTCATATCGCACCGCATATCAATACACTCGTATCTTAGCTAACGTGTATGAAGTGACAAAGCTTTATAACGTTAACATACTAAAAGGAGCTGACGTTAGCCCCCCCCTCCCCTAGCTTAGCCAACGTCGGTCTTTGATTTGAGCTGGGGATCAATCGACATCCATTGCGGTTCTTCTTGTCCCCGTTAGAATCTTGATCTTGATCTATAAGATCTTGATTTCTTAAAGACACGACGTTTACGGACGACTGTGCTACATGAGAGAAACGTTGCTAACGCAGCTAACTGGATGACTAGTAGATAGTAATGCTATTTTAAGTAGACGGTATCATCATCCTATTAGCAGAAGAGGGACATCCTGGCGCACCGCGGACAAGCCAGCCGCAACGTCCATAGCACTTCCGGTTAGGGGGTTTTCAAAGTGAAAGTTCACATGATGAATGAACACTTTATTTTTGCAGAATGGGTACAATACAGAATGGGTACAATACAGTACAGCTCAATACACACAATTGTTATAATATAATAATATGCAGACCAGAGAAAGACGTTTGTCTTGTTTACATCAGGGTCCCCCATTTAACTTAACTGCTAATCTATTGAAAACTATAGAAACGCAAATAAAATTAGGCGTTTCGTTTATTAAAAAATATAGTTTTTATGATGTCCCATCATGAAATGAAAAATGTCCCCCCCCCCACATTTTACACCTATTGTCTGCACCTAGTTGTATCTATTTATCACTATATGTGCCAAACATAGTGCATAGTGCATCGAACATTGTACATATGTCTAAACTGAACACTGTGACCTCATTTTTTTACTTCTAATTTTACTATGTTATTTTATTTCATACTTATCTTGTCTTGCACAGTCTCTGGAGCGTAACAGTAAGAAGCATTTTGTATAAAAGTATTCTGTACTTCTGTATGACAAATATTAAAGAAACTTGAAACTTGAACAATTCACACAATTTCCCTTCTTTTTTTGTGTCAAAAGTAATACATTGTTTTCTCTTCCTCACTCTGCAAACACCAAAACAAATGTCCAATACAATCTGATTTTGTATGCCGCCCTTCAATATAATAATAATAATGCAGGACCTGTTCAGAGGTCTTTAATTGGCATGCAATTATCCTCAATGTTTAGCGGTTAGCACACACACGCATGCATTGTCTTTGTAGGATCGCCGATGCGATTAGTCTCTGCGATTAACCCATCCCGTCGTCCTTCCCCCCAAGGGCTGCCGGGAGCAGACAGGCGTCGGCGAGGGCCGCGCCCGGGGACCAATCCAAGTGCTCCTGCCCGTCTTCGTCAAGGACGCCACAGCATTAGCGATCTGTTGTTGTGCATGTTTTTCCATTGGGTTTATCTTATCGGGGGGGAAACCCTTGCGAGCACGGGGAGAACATGCAAACTCCACACAGAAAGGCCTGGGAGATACCCCACCTGGGTACCTGGCATCGCGGAAACCTGGTCTCCAAGCGGGAACCGAACCCTGGACCTTCTTGCTGTGAGGCGACAGTGTTAACCACTACACCATACACACTACACTACACCACACTATACAATGCATGAGTACATGAAGTTATACATTTATCATGTGATCAAATCATATAAATGAGCATTCAGGAGCTCGAGTCTATAGTCATGTTGTAAAGTCCGGACCAAGCCGATCCAAGGCGGTGGATTCATTCAGATTAATTTTGGTCTTCCGCCAAAGGGTCCTGGGCTCAGTTTCCCAAAAGCATCTTAACACAAAGAACATCTCAGCCCCTTGACTCAGAACGACAATAAGTTGATCTTAGTGCTAAGAGGGTTTTGGGATATTGGGACCTGTTTAGTTGAGCCGAGCATTCACCCTACAAAAGTATATAACAAAAACAAGTCAAATTTCACTTACCAAACAGATGTCCGTAATGTTTCACTTGTCTATTTTCTGGGTGGTGACAGTCACTACATCTCCTATGCACAAATACACTTGTATACGTCTTTAACAATGTCTAACAGTTTATTTGTACATAGGAGATGTAGTGTAGTGAAAGATGAGACATTTGAGGTAAGTGAAACAAATTTGACCCCTCCAAAACCATGGAAATTGCCATAGACTTCAGGACTTAAAAAAAACACCCATACTCCCAATAACCATCGCAGATCAACCCATAACCCTAACTGATTCATTCAAGTTCCTCGGCACCCACATCAGCAACAAACTCAAATGGGACATTAACACCACTGCCATCATCAAAAAGGCCCAGCAGCACCTGTACTTCCTCAGACAACTGAGGAAGTACAGAGTCCAACAACACCTGCTGGTCCAATTTTACACTGCCATAATTCAAAGTATCCTCACCTCATCCATCACAGTCTGGTACGGTTCCACGGACAAACACACTAAACACAAACTCCAACGCATCATCAAGACAGCCTCCAAAATAATTGGCTGTCCCCTCCCCTCTCTGGACTCCATCTACACCTCACGCACAGTCACCCGCTCTGTTAAAATAGTCAACGACCCCTCTCACCCAGCACACCACTTATTCCAGCACATGCCCTCAGGTCGCTACAGGTCCATCCTAACCAGACACACACGTTTCACAAACAGTTTTTTCCCCACAGCAGTCCGAACACTGAACACCCTGGCCCGCCCCCCTTTGCACAAACGGGCAAGCATCTGTCACCGACCGACACTGTTACTGTGACTGTCCTATATGTATTTATGTATATATGTTTTGACGTTTTTGATGTTTGATGTCTGTTTCATGTTTGATATAACCAGTGCTCAACATCTGTACCGAAATCAATTACCACCAACCATCGTTGTGTGGCATTAAAGTATCTTGTATCTTGTATCTTGTACATAGTTTTCTTTTAAACCATCCGACTTTTGTAGAGTGAAAGCTCTGCACAGCTGAACAGGTCGCTTTGGGGGAAGATCAAAGTTTCGTGTATCAGGGCTAAAACATTTTATGGCTTCATAAAGTCAAACCCCCATTCATTGTCTAATGGAGTAACCTCAGATTTTACAGTTACATAACTGATTCAAGGGTTCTCTCTGATTTCAAGCTTTAGGAGAGAGTGGTGCATGTTCAAGAATACTGTGAAGAATTAAAAAAAATTGGTGGCATTACCCTTTAACGACTGAGACAGTGACACTGGCTGCCCACCATGTGAAACAAATGTGTTTTTAAGCGAAAATTTCTATGCCTTTATCTTGAAGTAAAATCGGAAGTAACATTGCTAACAGCGGATCCGACAACAATGGCCGGCCTCCGTGAACCGCCCAACCCAAAGCCGACGTTCCCATTGGTTATTTGTAGCTCGTGAGTTAAAGTGATTGGTGGACATCGTTTTTTGACACGTGTCAAGAGAGGGGTGTCCGTGTTTTTATGTACTCAGTAGCTCGGGTGGGCTGATCATATGTTTTCATATCGTTGATACAAAAAACTCGCCCACCCGCAGCACTCCTTAGTAAAAAACATGTGCACACCTTGCTTGGCTCATACATTTCCGGGGACAAACCGCACGTTCTTGTGCCGCAAGCAAAGGTATGAAATAATATTTCCCCAGCTCATTTGACTAATATGGCACTTGTGCCCTATGTGGAGAACCCCTTGCCCGTGCTCTCCAAATTACACAGTTCATCGGCACAGTTTCATTTTGCGAACCACGACATTAGTCTCGCCCAGAATTGGAAAAAGCACGGGGTTGCAGCGGTTGTATGGGACGCAGTAAGTAAACATTGGGCAGTCTTCTCTTCTTCGGTCTTGTATTAGCATAGAGGATATCTGTTGACGATTAAACGATTTACTTGTCATTATTCTGAGGCGATAATCATTCCAATCTTTACTGTATGAATAATACCTAGTCATCTCCACCAGGGGCGTAGATGTAGATTGTGGGCCCCATGAAAGAATGTATTTGTAGGCCCCCAGTGAATTAGCCCCTTTCGTGACTTTTCGGTTTGCAAGCCTGGGGCTTTTGTGACCGCAGTCACTTACTTTTACGGCGCGATTACCCAGTAAAGAAACAACCAAGCGTGATCGCGGGGGTCGGAGTGTGTCAAAAATACATCGGATCTGAATTTCAAAGATACCCAGCGTACAATATGGGTCTAACACAGCTTCACGATGGAGTTGCTGATAAACATTTTAAATCATTTTCATAAAACGAGTGTACTCACAGAGCGAACCTTGGCAAAATGGCTGGTGCGTCCAGCGATCACTGCGCTCCCTATCGGTCCCTGTTGGTCATTACAACAATACACAGGAGACGCACTCTGCGGATTCTACCCTGTAATGGCCTATAGGTAATGACCAACAGGGACCGATAGGGAGCGCAGTGATTGCTAAACGCACCAGGCATGCGACAAGGGAAGTTGCAGAAGGAGAAGTGCTGGGTCCTTGGAATCATCCTAAGCTACCCCCCCCCCCCCCCCCCCCCCAGCTACGCCCCTGATCTCCACTATTATTTATTGCAACAATCAATGCATAGTGCACTTTACATCCTTTCTACCACTACACTGAGGCCATGGTTACACTGGGCTAAAACAGCAACGTTCTGTTGCTGAATGATTACGTTTGCATGTCCAAGTTAAAAAGAAACGCAGTTTTGGCAGGAAAACGCGTTTCCCTAGCGGGAACGCTGAAAAGGTGTTTTCGCACGTGCTAGCTAGCGTCGTTCGTGAGCTAACGTTACTGTTTAAACAAAATGGCCCAGTCATCTATTCACTTTTGTTTAATACATGAGGCATTGTCTAATGTTATCTAGCTACTGATAGCTCCTGATATCAACGTCTGATATCATCAGTTTGGCATTCGTAGCTACCTAGCTAACGTTACTTTCAGACCCTGTTAGTCAAGTTGAACTATCGCTCTGGGGACGCTGATTAATATAACAAGCTACAACAGTCTGCATTCCCTTAACAATTGTTTGTATTGAGCCGTATTGTATTGTACCCATTCTGCAATCTGTTAATAACGTTTACATCCATTCATTCTGCTAGCATTAACGTTACTTCGCTGCTAGCCACAATGCTATACTGTTATACTGGCATATCCCAATCACGTTAGCACGTAAGCTAACAAAATCAGCAATATTTTTGTAAGACTAAACTCCGCTCTTGGTGGTCAATTGTGTTGATGTTAGTTTTGTTTCATCAACAAATCATCAACAAATGAGGCAGAACACAGTGAATGTATCCGTTTTTGTTTATTGCACTTTATTTCTTGCTGAAAAATAAATGCTATGTGGCTAAAATGGCTCATGCGAGGTATAAAGATTTTGAGCAGGATGTCGAGTCGTTCAACCTTTGATTGGTTGAAAATGACCATGTTTGAACTACATCGCCGCCTACTGCTTTGGCATTGTACTACATGTATATAGTAGACGAGACAAAATGACTTAACTCTTAAAACTTAACTCTTACTTATATAATAAGTAATACGCAGCGTTCTGAAAAGCGAAATGAAACGAAAACGAAAATGGCCCTAGTGTAACCGCAGCCTGAACTGAATGTGCAAATACGGGATGCTCGATATTGGCTTTTTTACCGATATACCGATATTGTCCAACTCTTAATTTCCGATACCGATATCAATCGATATCAACCGATACCGATATATGCAGGGTTTCCCCCCCCAAAAAACAGAATAATTTCAGGTAATTAACATTACATATCTCTTGTCGTGGAATTAACACAACATTATGCATACTTTTGACAATAAATAAAATCAGAATTTGTTCTTACTTGCTTGCCTGGGTAAATAAAGGTTAAATAAATGTATTTTTAATTTTTTTTAAACAGATACCGATATTTTCCGATATCACATTTTAATGCCAATATCGGCCGATTAATATCGGTAGGCCGGTAATATCGGACATCCCGTTACTCCGTCACTCGTGCCTTATTTTTCTACTCTATTTATCTTTTACATTTTATTTTAGCAGTAAACATTTGAATATTTTAATTGTAGTTAGTCTATATTTTGTGATTATGTGTGAAGGGTGGACTAGCAAAGTAAGATTTTCATTGTACGGTGCAACTGTCTGTTTAATAACTGCATATGACAAATGCATATCTTGAATCTTAGTTCATGCATGTCATTTTGTCTTCACCCCTGTCGCTACCAGGCAGTCGTGTTGTGTATGTACCTGGAGCTGGGGCACGTGGAGCTGAAAGGGAAGGTGTCCATAGAGCTGGGCGCTGGCACTGGACTGGTGGGCATAGTGGCAGCCCTGCTAGGTGAGAGCACCTTTTTAATTGGTGATGCAAGAGTCCATGTCTTATCCCTTGTGTGGTGTTCAGGAGCCATGTTGACTAATTGAGAAATTATACAATTATTTGTTTTTAACCCGACTCTTTGGTGTTGGCAAATCTTTTGTGAAGAACGTATACAAAGGTTCACTATCTTTTTCACTGTCTGCCTCCACCTAGTTTAATTTATATTTTTCAAGATAAACATGATTTATTTCTTCATATGTCTTGATTATAATGGATTATTTTTTGTTTCACAAAAAACGAATAGCACTTTTATTGATAAAGTGATCTAGCAGAGGTACATGGCAAATATGAATCATATGCTGTCTAGATTGCTTGTAATTGAGATAAAGCTAACATCTGATAGTATTTTTACATGAATTGTTATGGCTTCATTGTTTTAAAAATCCCAATAATGTTGTGGGTCCATCAGACCTGCAAATACTGGGCAAGTAACAAATGTGAAACGCCACACAAGGGTTTATCACATTCATGTGATATTGTTAAGTTGTCTTCTTCATCTCTCCTTGATGTAGCCTAACGTTGATGGTGCATCTAGTCTAACATTTAACATCAATCAATCAATCAGACAGACAAGTGATTTGTAATGCACTTAGAAGGGTAAGCCACCTTTGAGAACACCCTGACATGAGAATCTGCTAACAAGTGTACGAACCGTCTCACTAGGTTCAAAAGTGACCATCACAGACCGGGAAGCTGCCTTGGAGTTCCTAGCGGCCAACGTGAAGGCCAACGTGCCTTCGCACCGGCGAGGATCGGTGACCGTGTCCGAACTGACCTGGGGCGAGGGGCTGGAGCGCTACCCGACAGGGGGGTTCGATGTGGTGCTGGGGGCCGACATCGTTTACCTAGAGGACACGTTTACTCCGTTACTGCAGACCATGGAGCACCTGTGCTCCGACACCACAGTGGTGTTGCTGGCCTGCAAGATCCGCTACGAGCGAGACACAGACTTCCTGGGCATGCTGAAGCAGTGCTTCCTGGTCGAGGAAGTCCACTATGACAGCGAAACGGATATCCATGTCTACAAAGCTGTCAAGCTAACATCTAGGAGGGATCTGTGAGGACTTAAGAACAGACAGTCAGGGATTCTTCCTATGGGCATGGAAAACCTGGAAGTCATGGAATTTGGAAATGGTGTGTTCCAGGGCTGGAAAAGTTATGGAAAATGTTACACATGTCCAAAAGGTTCATAGTCTTGTTTTTTTTACCTGGTCAAATGATGCATGTCAAGCTGTTGGTAGATATGTAGTTATGTTGGATAAATAATAACCCATATGGTTATATAGTTCCTGATTACAAAGTGATTGTTGTAGCTGGTCAAAATAGCCTGGGATATTCAACTCAACTATTCAATAAAAATGTATCAATTGAACACTGATAAATATAGGGCATGGAAATTGTATACAAAACATGTAGGAATCCATGGAGACAAATGCCACAATGTTTTCAAGATCTTTCGAAAACAAACAAATGGAAGATTACCAGAAACACATTTATTAACAGCTGCCAAAAATGTAATATTTTGAAGAGATAGCTCTAACATAATGTTCTGCTCTTTTCATACAAGGTGATGCTGACATTTAGAAATACAATTAATACAAAATAAATGAAAACAGCAACAAAAACGTATCTTTTAAAAAAGGGTACTATGACAGATGGCTGTATAATATCAAAAATAATAACATGGCATTAAATTATCAAATCGCAACAGAGGACTAATGTATATCCATTGGGTTAATGGTACTGCAGTCGAGATGTCAATTTAAATTCCCCACCACACACACCTTCCCAGTAGCATTCAGTCCCATGGTATTTCACAGCTGTGCATTACTAGTGAGATTGTTTGTTTGTAATCGTACACAAGTGGCAACATGTCTGTGCCAAATGTAAAGGAAACAAACACCATCTTGGGACATTTTGTAATACATTATGTATTAACCACATTATTTTCAGAGTAAAAACCATTTCATGAATCGGCTTAATGATAAGAGCAGCCAAAGGCATATTTGTCCTTCAGCTGCATGAGAGTGGATATACCCGTAGATTCAGATGAAACGAGGCGGGATATCATGGCTGCTGGCTGGTAGGACCAACCAGACGACACCTAATGCCACGGAGACCCAGAGCATATCAACAGAGTAGCCCTCTTGTCCAACAGGAAAGGCGGGAGGAATTAAACGAACGCAAGGCAGAGAGAATTCATTCCGCCGATTTTTAACCCGACTCCTAACGTTCTCTTGTGATGAAGAGCTGTGATAATCGGACATCATACCTTTATTTTCTCTGTGTGTGTCCCGAGAAACTCCACCGGGGTGGAGAGCTGGTAAATACCAATGGGTGCTTTTGGCCAATTCAGCATATGCATAGATCCTTGCGTTCTCAACGGGGGTAAAGAAAGGTGTAGTGATGCTGGATAAGCCATTTTCAGCAGTTTAGTGAAAAATCTGGTGGAAAAATATACCGTATTTATACAAATTGTTATTAAATATAGAATGTTTTAAGGGTTTAAAATACATCTGGGGGGAGGGGGGCTAGGGGTCTTTAAACCTTTGAGTTGGGTGTCCTACAGATAAATAGTTGAGGATAGTGTCTACAGTTCACTAGAGGTCCGCTGCACTCCATGTCATCTGGAGGAGTTGAACATGTCCAACTAAGTTGTCTTCTCATCACATGTCCTCACAACAGAACGTCAGGGTTCAGGTTACAAATTGACCCTTCATGTGTCCTGTAAATAATATATTTTTTTAAAGCTAATTTAACACACAACCATTTTCGACCACCGACCAAATCGCTGACAGGATATATTTTTTTGATGTGTTGTCATCGGTTCTCGTTTTCTTTATCAAGGCTGACAAATAAAAAAAAAATTAAATAGAAATAACAGAATGGCGTTTTCTTTTCAAGCAGAAAGTCTAATACAATGACATGACAAAACCTAGCTCACAAAGCAAAAGGTAATGCGTTCCAAGACAGTCGATCTACAGATTGACAAAAGTGTTAGTAAAGTAACAAGAGGCATTAACGCAGTTTACGAATTGCATTCAAAACGATGAAAAGACCTCTGAATCATCTCAGCATCGAGGAGGCCAAATTCTCCTTTTTTTTTGTTGACATTTACATTTTTTATAAAATTCCATAGGTCTTAACGGCGGGGTTGGGGGAGTTTCTCCCAGCGCTGGTGACATCATCGATAAGTGTTTTGCGGGCTGGGCGAGCGTGTCGGTGATTGGAATACTGTACTTGTCGTGGCGGTGGTAGAAGGGAAGCATAGAAACTCTGTCCTCAAGTCCAACCACCTCGCCACGTGGGGGACACCGCTCTGGATGACCAGACGCTCTTCCAAAAGGAGAATCAGTCCACATCTTCTGCACGTCGCTATGTCTTTTCACAATAAAAGTGAGAGAAAATAGACTAGAGTTTTCAGTTGAGTTTTTTTCTTCTTCTGAAAGAGGGTGCTTTTATTTCTCTATTCCTGGGAAGTCCTTTTTTTTGCAGACTTGTTAGCGGTGGTTTTTAAAAAGAAAACAGAGATAGAAAAGGGGCGTCCGGATGCACGGCTCTGTGTTTTGAGTCTCTGTACATGGGGGGGAGGGGGGACAGGCAGGCGCTAGGGGCAGCTCTCTACTCTGATTTGTGACAGTACAAGTCTTTGAGGGCTTTCAGTTCCTCTATGAGGGTTTTGTTCTGGTTCTCCAGCACGGCCACGCGGTTCTCCAGACACTTGACGTACTCCTTCTTCTTCCTGCGACACTCGCGGGCAGCCTCCCTGTGTGCGACACATGAGACAGGAAATCATTGCTACTTGTGCTACCAAATGGAACCGGAGTCCCACTCCAAGCTGCTTTAGGGTACCGGTATCTGCCTTTTCAGACCTTTTTAATACCACTTGGAGCCACATTTAACACCAATTTCACAACCATACTAGCAACAATTCTTTTTAAATGGACATAAAAAATGAGTAAAAATATTACAAAATTTAAAAACAGTTATAAACAAACATTCTTAAACAAATACATGAAAGGAAAATCTAGAGTAGTACTGTTACTTATGATTATGACATTCTATTCCTTGCAAATACTGCTTTCTTTTCTTAAATTGTGTGATGTAAGGAAGGGGCAGGACTAAATAAGCATTGCTTCTTGTGTTTGTTTATTTTTGTGTATACGTATATATGTGTTTGTATGTATGTGTGTATGTAGATATATGTATATTGTTTTTATCAATTTGTTGTGATAGTTATGTGTTGGTTCGAGATAAATAAAAATCAATAAAAAAAATCAATCAATAGCGCCACTGAACTGGTAGCTGCACTTGCACCATTTGCACACCAATTTAAATTGTTGCGTTCCATACAAGCTTTCACCAGATGCACCAAGCTCCCGGTAGCCCCACAAAAAACATTTCATATTTCTAATCTTATTTCATCTGCAGACAGCTGGGCTGCCCCCCCCAAAGAATGTAATGCTTGTGAAAATAATGAATTTAATACTTTTTAATACCCTGTGCTTTGAACTCTTAATTCTTTCAAAGTAAATACTTGGAACCCCTGCGGGACACTCGAGGGGCATCACAAGGCAGGGGCTGAGACAGCTGGATCCTGAGGTACAACTAGGAGCTTTTTAACTGCAGCGACTTGAAGATACGCTGTTGGAGATGGAATTACCACGGCTGCTGCCAACACGCTAACATTATGGGAAATGCGCTTAGTGGTCCGTATCCACTTCCATTCGTTTGCGCTGTGCTAGGCTAGCATCATGCTTCAACGCCCAACATGGAAGGGCTCAGCATGGGCAAAACAGTGTCTGCAGCTTACCACCTCTTTAATCGGGAAGCAAGGAGGGAACTGGATGTGCATGTGGGCAACCACCGCCTGGAGTTCCAGCAAGCCCCCAAGTACCTCGGCGTACGCTTGGATCGGACACTCTCCTACAAGCAACACCTAGATGAAGTGAAGGCCAAAACAACAGCAAGGGTCTCGCTCATCCGCCGCCTAGCGGGTTCTACTTGGGGAGCTTCCCCCCAGACCCTGCGCATATCCACGCAAGCCCTGGTCCTGCCCGTAGCAGAATACTGCGCCCCTGTCTGGAGCAGAAGTCCCCACATCAACAAGGTAGATACTGTCATCAACAGCGCCCTCCGGACATTAACTGGTTGCCTGAAACCCACCCGTGTCCTACCTGCCAGCCCTAGCTGGAATCGCCCCAGCCAGTCTCCGACGTGATGCGGCTACCCTCACCCTGGCAAGAAAAGCCCAGAAGTACGACTGGCACATCCTGCACAAAGCCACAACAACACCGGTACCACCAGGCAGGCTAAACTCTCGCCATCCCTACAACAAGGCAGCACAAGAAATGCTACAGTCTATATCTGAGGACTTGTCCAGAGATGCCTGGCTGGCAGCATCCTGGAAACGATCATGGGAGTCGGCTGGGCCCTCCCGTATCCAGCGATACATCCAGGACCCAGGAGGTGGTGTAAAAGGAGACGATTTGCCACGGCATTTATGGACCTCGCTGAACCGTCTACGCACTGGAGTCGGGCGCTTCAAGTCTTCCATGAAGAAGTGGGGCCTCACGGACAGTGCGGCATGCGAATGTGGCGAGCCTGAACAGACTGCAGAGCATATAATCACCGGCTGCCCCCTCTACAGCCCACCCTCAGAAGCTGGTCTTTTCGACGTAGGACCAGAGACAAGGGCATGGCTGCAGGACACGGAGTTGGCCATCTGATGATACACGAAAGAAGAAGGCTAGCTTGCTGCCAGATAGCTTTCTACTGAATGTACAGAGAAGAAATTGGTATCCATCTTCTTGTCTCGCTCCCATAAGTGTACTCATTCCAATTACATCTGGATCTGTATTTACTGTAATATTGATATTGAGAATGACTTTCATTTGATGTTTTATTGTCCATTATATTATGAGTTGCATCAAAAGTTATTTGACAGGTGTAAAAATCTAATGTTAATGTGATTGAGTGATGCAGAAAGACTAAACTGGATTTTTGATCACAGGGTATTTGCACTTGCGGAATATTTAGAGAAAGCTTGGGATAAACATACGAAAATAATTATGTGATGTATTTATTTTGGCCTCTGATGGTGTGCATGGTGTAGCTTACCAACCTTGGGAAGTGAATGTTATATTCAATTATTGTTTTTGGTGTTCCCTTATAATCCCGTAAGGGATGGGTCGTCGGACATGACACACATTTTTTTTCTCCATTCATACAGGGCAGTTTACTAATGAGTTTCAACTGGATATATGCCAACTAGAAATACACAGAAGGACGTGAGATTTAAATCATGGAATGTTTTTCTGTAACGCCTCTAAGCTCCACGTACCGGTTTTTCATGAGGCGAACCTCCCTCTTGCGTGTGACCTCCTCTGTGCCTCCGTGGTGGGCGGACGGGGACGAGGTCATGACCACCCCCGGCTGGATGGTGCTGGTGGGCGCCGTGCGGATCTGATACGCCTGAACGTTGCCGGAGGCGGCTGTGAGAAACAAGAGACAAAGAGCGGAGTGGGATTATGAAACGGGTAGGGTCCTGAACTCCACCGCCCAGGGAAGTTACTCTTCTCGCAGAGAAGCACGATGCTAGGATCAGATCAATACGGATTTTCTACATTTTGTGGCAGAGAAGCATAGATATTTCACACACACACACACACAAACACACAGCCATGTTTTCATACATTGTGGGAACATTCCATAGACTTCCATTCATTCCCTTACTCCTTTACCTTAATTACTAGGGGTGGGACAATACATCGATCCAGATCGATATATCGATCTTTTATCAATAATCAAATAGGATCGATGCAACGTAAAAATATCGATTCATATTGCGATACTCTTATTTTGAAAATCCGGCGAGTCGTATCCGCCCAGTAGTCTGAAACGCTGTGTAGCTCTGTACAGCAGAGCAGGGCTACAGAGCGCCTATTTTGCGACCCGATATAAGTCTGTGCAGTTTTTCCCCCGCAACGGGTCAAATGCATCTAACATTAGGGATGGGTATCGTTAGGATTTTATCGATACTACTACTCTTATCGATACTGCTTAACGGTTCGGTACTTTATCGATACTCTTATCGGTTCTTTTTGGTTCTTTTTTTGCAAGAAAAAAAGACAATTAATTAAGAACAGAATCAACATTGCTTTATTATTTATAAATACAACTTTATAAATAAGTATTATAAATAAATATAATTTCTTCAGCAACAGCAGCAGCAATGTTCTTTTATATAACTTTATAAATAAATATAATAAATGAATATAATTTCTTCAGCAACAGCAGCAACAATGTTTTAAATGTGTCTGACTCTGAATTATAGACTTTTTATAATAAACAACAAATGCAAAAGGCTAACAGAACTGTGACACTCGTTCACCCTATCCTCTGTCATCCTTCCTCTAGCTGCTAGGGTGAAAGGACTTTGGGTGGTGGAGGGAGGTAGAGGGAAGATGTGTGGTGGCCCTGGGCTCACTGGCCTGGGACACATTGGTGGCTGACGCCTCAGCTTGACGATCTATAAAAAGTTTAGATTGTAGTATTTGTAGCTAAACAATTATTTTGTTTATTAGCCTATTTGTAATAATTCGTTATTAGCCTAGGAAACTCCGTATCTTGGCTTACCGGCGGCAGTGGACGTGGATGCAGATGGAACACTGCGCGCAAGGCAGTCGAATACGCGCATTTCTGCACACTAATATCATGTTTTGCCAACAGATGTTTTGATAAATTGCTCGTATTGCCACCCTTACTGGCAAATGTTTTGTTGCACTTGTGGCAACGTGCGTTGTATATCCATACTTTCTTTAGAACGCTTCGCTCTATCCGCCATCACAAGTCACGGTGCATGCAGACTCAGAGCTGTCTGTGTCTGTGTGCAGCGCGCTTCAGCACGGAGAACTTTCATTAAGGAGTACCCGTATGTAGCACTACTAGCGAGCGACTCGCGAGGAGTGTGTGTAATAATGACTCGCTGTGGCTCGCTTCTCGTGCAGAGACAGAGAGAGGATAGATCGTTTGCAACTTTTAAATAATAATAATAATAATAATAATAATAATAATTTCTCTAGAGTATCGATAGCAGTACCGAGGACGTCGGAGCTTATAAATACTCCGGTATTTTCTAATATAGTACCGGTTCCCGTTTAAAACCGGGGTCCGGGGGGCATCCCTATCTAACATGCTTTGCATCGTCGCCATTCCTTTATGCCCACGTCACGTGGGCAGACCTAAATTAACGTTACGTTAGCTGCTTAAGCTAACTAAGCTAAGCAGCTAACCGTGAGAGAACAGGAGGGGGGACTGGGGAAGGAGGAGGGGGCATTCTGTGTGTGGGGACTGGGGGAGGGGCGTTCTGTGTGTGTGCGTTTGAAAAGACCAGATGAAGTCAGGAGTATTATTATATTGATATTATTTACTGAGGATGGACAGATAATGTTGATATTTAAACATGTATTCATGATCATCATGAAACATAAAACAATTGTAGGAACAGTTTGGGAGAGGGAGGTGTTTTAGGTTGCGTGTTGTGAGTTCCAAAACATTTTACTTAAAGTTTAAAGCTCAATATATAAAATGTGGCACTTTACAGTGAACAGGAGGTCTATTTGTATTAAAAACAATAGATTGTTTTTCATTTAAATGTCTGGAAGAGCTCAAAAATAAAAACTTCAATTGATATTACCGTAGCCTTTTTTTGTTGTTGATCTAAATGTGACTGATTGTGTCCTTCAACGTGTGCAATAGACTGCTGCAGTCATTTTACCAGTCTGTAGTGGCCAGCATCCTCTTCTATGCTGTGGCATGCTGGGGAGGCTACATCAACTCAAGGGACACCAACAAGCTCAACAAGCTGGTGAGGAAGGCTAGCTCCGTGGTGGGAGTCGAGCTACCTAGACTAGAGGTGATGGCAGAGAGGGGGATGAGAAGGAAGCTGGCTGCCATCATGGAGAACCCCTACCACCCCCTCTACTACGAGCTAGTCAAGATGAGAAGCACGTTCAGCCACAGACTCATACCCCCCCCGACACTCAACTAACCGCCTCGGACAGTCCTTCATACCAGCGGCCATCAGGCTCCACAACAGTGGGCAGCGACTAGCGGCCTCCAGGCTCCACAACAGGGGGCAGCGACTGCTGCCAGACATTGACCTAGGACTAATAGGAACCCAAGGAGGACAATAACACTACCGTAGGCATACTGCACCTTATGTGGATACTGTGAATAATGTATATTTCAGTGGATACTGTGATACTGTGAATAATGTATATTTCAGTATAGTAAATTATAACACTACCTTATGCATACTGCACCTTATGTGACACTGTGAATAATGTGAATATATTTTCAGTTAGTTAGATAGTAAATTATATTGACCTATTTGTTTACACTGCTTGTGTTGTTTTTACTACCTGTACCCCCCCCCCCCTTCCCCCATGCTGCTATGATGCCTGAATTTCCCCAAGGGGATCAATAAAGGAATATCTTATCTTATCTCTAAATGGGCACATAATATCGTCTCATATCGATCGCAGTGATATCGGCAAATATCGTATCGTTGTCCAAAGAAACGATATCGTATCGTGATGAAACTGGTGATTCCCACCCCTATTAATTACAATGACCATTACCCTAACCCTTACTCTATCATTAACCCAAATCTATCGTAACATTAACCTAACCCTTACACTAAAACACACACACACAAGTAGCCATCATTGAGGTGAATCTCCGCACCTTGTACGACAACCTGGTTGCTAGGCACCAGGATCTGCTGCCCGTCGCTGGTCTGAGCGTACTGCAGGATGGTGGCACCGGACTGGTCGCCGGCGTTAGTCATGGTGAGTGTCTGCAGGCCGTCTGTGCCGTTGTTGGCCAGCTGGATGGCCCCGCCCTGCGTGATGGCGACTGCAGGAGGCACAGGGAGATGGGCAAGTGGTGATGAATGACAAGTTAAGGACAGCAACACCACACATCACATTAGCTTATATGCGGACAATGTAATATTGTTCATGCAAAACCCTACCACCTCCCTACCTCATCTTCTCAAAGTAATAGATGATTTTGGCAATCTATCGGGATTTAAGATCAACTGGCCAAAATCGGCCTTCCTTCCACTTAATGTGACTGCGAAGGCTACCATCCTCCCAGCAAATATACCCATGGTAGAACACTTTAGATGTCTTGGAGTTGAAATATTCCCCACTATAAGCCAAACGGTGAAGTATAATTATTCCGGATTGCTAGATAGGATCACAAATGACTTCGGCAGGTGGTCAAAATAAAAAAAACGCATTACAGGCCTGAGCGTCAATAGTTAACACTTTAACTGCCACACACGAGATATCTCGGGTTTATTAATATGTGGTTGAAAGCCACTCACGAGATTTATCCGTGCGCGGCCCGAATGTGCTTGCGTGCACGTATAATATTGATCATCTAGCGTTTATTTGAAAACGATTCATAAATAGGCAGACGAATATCAACGTTGTGGAATATTCCAGTAAAAGACGATTTTCATAGAATGGTCCAGAATGGGGGGAGCTCCAGTAGCTCACCGCATATCTCGGCGCTATTTCTGCGTCGGGGAAAACCGTGCTGCGTCACGGATCTGGTGGACTCCGAGTTCGATTCCCGGACCCGCCGTCATTTGCCAGAATGTCTTCCCCTGCTCTATATCCCGTTTCACCCTGTATCTGTCGGTCATGCTTGACCAGAAAAGCGATAAACGCTAAAAAAAAGAAAGTAAAAAAAAAGAAAAAAAAAGAATGGTCCAGAATTAACTGTTTTTTTTATCTCAAAACGGGTGCTTTTCTAAATGCTCTAAAACGGAAATGAAGCGATAAAAAAACAATCTGCCTTGACAGCACTGACTGGAAAATAGTCTTTGATAAGCGACTGGCAGATTAGACACATAGCCATAATTTAAAACATAGATTAGGCGATATTAACGTTAACATTGAAGTGGATGGTGGCATCAATTTTTTCTATCTACAATTAAGAGCAGCTTTGAAAGCTCACAGAGTCCCATTAAATATTCCACTTGAGCACCACAGATTTCACAAATTCGTCTCTGACTTTTATCGTCACTTACTTACGCCCTCATATGAGGTCCTTCCCCTAGACTGGGTTTGGAGGAAGGATATCCCAAACTTGGAAGTAGATTTTGATTGGGATACAGTCTGGGCAAACGTTCGGCTATCATCACGCAACCCTATATAGCTATATAAGCTAACGTTAGCCGAGTTTCTTCTATGCAAAATGTGCTAGCTAGCTAACGTTAATCAATAAAGATCCTCACTGCAATTGCCGATGGTTATGATAACTAACTAATTGCAGTGAGGATCTTTATTGATTAACGTTAGCTAGCTAGCACATGTTGCTAGAGTAAACTCGGCTAACCTTAGCTTATATAGCTAGCTAGCGAACTATAATTCTAGTTAAAGCTAGCTAGTTAACGTTAATCAATAAAGATCCTCACTGCGATTGCCGATGGTTATGATAACTAACGTTACGTGCTACAGTAGCTCCTATCAGTACTGTAGTTGTGTCATTGATGCCAACATTCGTTGGACGAGCTATGCTAGCTCTCGTCTCAACTAGAGTTTGTTGTTCTTCATTCCAGAAGGTTGCTTCCGGTAAACTAGCGCAACGTCACCACTGACAGCAGCGCTGTGCTCCAATAGGAAGGCATTCGCATGCATAAATGAATAAATAAAATAAATAAAAAAGTACAGTTTTTCCCCAAACGCAGTATAGTATCATTTCAAACACTCTAGTACCGCGGTACTATACTAATACCGGTATACCGTGCAACCCTACCCCTGGCGCTGAATGAGTTAAGAGGTTAAGTGAAAACAGTTAGAAGAAGGCTCTCTGCCAGCTCCTAGTCGCCCTCATAACCAATTTCAATTCCTGCAGCGTTGCCATTTCCAAACAGTAACTCATATGAGTTTCAATTAGGTGTTTTGCAGCATTACCTTCCTTTAAAGGTCTCAATATGTCTTAAGGACATTTCCATTCAACCATGTCTGCATAATAATTAGACTTAAGAATCAACTGTATCAGGATTATGTCTAAGCATATTGGTGTGTGCTAAACACAAGGAGTAAAGGCTGAATACACAACACACTTTTGGCCACTTTTTTGAGCGGGCAGACCACTCCCCATAGTTTTCCCCTCTCTTTATTAGGACTGTAGGGACTCATTCAGATCTAATCAGACAATGTAGCAGGGCGGTGCGTTGGTGTGTGTGGCCCCAACACACACCAACTTCCCAATTCCTCGTCTTCAGCTGTGATCGGTTGGCCACCGCAGCGTGCACGAACAACCGTTGGGGAACAACGCAACTGAGAGGAAACTTGCCCTTTTCCCTGCATTGTCTGATCGGATTTGAATGAGCCCCAAGAGGGAGACAGAGTAGGGGACACACAGGAGAGGAGGTTCTTACTGTATTGGCCAGTGCTGGTCTGGTAGATGGGAGTGGGCATGGTGACTGTGGTGATGGCGGGGCCACAGTCGTCCTCAGACTTCTCCTCCTCGATGCGAGCGACTACCTGTGCGTCTGACGACAGGTCGTTCAGGATTTTCCTGCAAGGCACAAATGGACAAAGCTAGGGTTCAAAAACGAGGGTTAAAAAACTTGGGACAATATAGGTTTTAAAAAGGCAGATAGGATACAGATAGTCTTGGATGGAAGCTGTCGATAGCAGATATTTAGTGCCAAAATTCAATGAAAATATATATTTGAAGTCTAATTTTCATATGTAGTCTTATACATTGTTTTAATTTTTTTCCACTCAAAAGTAGAATTTACATTATGTCTTAATTCAGTGTTTCAAGCTTTTGTCTAAATATCACTACTTTTTCTCCTCCTTTTTCTGTGATCCCCCCCCCCCATCCCAATTTACCTTGTGCCAATTCTCCCTCCCCTGTCCTGATCGTTGCTCGCATATGCCCCCCACTGGCCGGTTGTAGGGAGAATAGAAGCCTTGCATCACATGTCCCCTCCGATACATGTGGAGGCAGCCTGTCACATCTTTTCACCTGCCAGCGCGGACTCTCATTTGGCGAGGTGTAACGTGTAGGAGGCTCACACTGCCCCCGCCATTTTCCGGACTTTGCTATGCAGGCGCCCCAACCGACCTGTAGGAGCCGCTGTTCACAACGACCAGACTACCACCCTTCGACTTCCCACCCGCTAACTCTGCCAATTGAGTTAGTATGACGGCCGGCCCAAGCCACCAAGACGCATCTTTATATTCACTTTTAGGGCGTGTTCACACCTGAAAGTCCGCGGATAGTCTGGACTTTCTGGTGGACCAAATGTGAAAATGATACATTGTTTGATTTTGGTCTGCGTTCACACTGCCCTTTTTGGTGCGGACCTAATTTGTAGTTGAGTTGAGAGCGAGAGAGTGAGAGAGAGATACTGTCATTACGCGTGCGGCGCAAGTCGACTAGAGAGTAGAGAGAGAGAGAGAGAGAGAGAGAGACTGTCATTACGCGTGCGGCGCAAGTCGACTAGAGAGTAGAGAGAGACTGTCCACGCGCGGCGTGAGTCGACTAGAGAGAGAGAGAGACTGTCATTACGCGTGCGGCGCAAGTCGACTAGAGAGTAGAGAGAGACTGTCCACGCGCGGCGTGAGTCGACTAGAGAGTAGAGAGAGAGAGAGAGACTGTCATTACGCGTGCGGCGCAAGTTGACTAGAGAGTAGAGAGAGACTGTCCACGCGCGGCGTGAGTCGACTAGAGAGTAGAGAGAGACTGTCATTACGCGAGCGGCGCAAGTCGACTAGAGAGTAGAGAGACTGTTTGTCCACGCGCGGCGTGAGTCTAGAAAGGAGAGACTGTCATTACGCGAGCGGCGCGAGTCGACTAGAGAGTAGAGAGAGAGACTGTCCGCGCGTGGCGCGAGTCTAGAAAGGAGAGACTGTCATTACGCGTGCGGCGCAAGTCGACTAGAGAGTAGAGAGAGACTGTCCACGCGCGGCGTGAGTCTAGAAAGGAGAGACTGTCATTACGCGAGCGGCGCGAGTCGACTAGAGTAGAGAGAGAGAGAGACTGTCGGCGCGTGGCGTGAGTCTAGAAAGGAGAGACTGTCATTACGCGAGCGGCGCGAGTCGACTAGAGAGTAGAGAGAGAGAGAGACTGTCCGCGCGTGGCGCGAGTCTAGAAAGGAGAGACTGTCATTACGCGAGCGGTGCGAGTCGACTAGAGAGTAGAGAGACTGTCCGTGCGTGGCGTGAGTCTAGAAAGGAGAGACTGTCATTACGCGAGCGGCGCGAGTCGACTAGAGAGAGAGAGAGACTGTCCGCGCGTGGCGTGAGTCTAAATAAATAGTCCGTTTCGTTTGTAGAGGTGTGAACACAAACCGAACTATTTTGAGGACCACAAACCGAACCATGGTCCTCTTGAAAAGCTGGGACTCGGTCCGTTTCAATCGAACTATAGTACCTAATCTAGGAAGCAAAGCAGCCTACACAGTGCATTGCAGTGTGGCTCTGAAGTCAGACTTGCGCCGCTCGCGGACAGTCTCTCCTCTCTAGACTCGCGCCGCGCGCGGACAGTCTCTCTCTCTCTCTCTACTCGACTTGCGCCGCGTTGGTAATGACAGTATCTCTCTCTCTCATTACGCTGTCGGCAACTGTTTTACGTTTGTGAGTGCTATAGTCCAATAGATGAACGACTTGGCGACTGCATGTCCTTTGTTTACAAATTAGGTCCACACCAAAAAGGGCAGTGTGAACGCAGACCAAAATCAAATAATGTATCATTTTCACATTTGGTCCACCAGAAAGTCCGGACTATCCGCGGACTTTCAGGTGTGAACACGGCCTTAAAGTCCTTTGCATTAAGTTCGAGAGCCAAACATAATGTCACCCGTCATAGCAGCACAGGTATAGGCAGGGTAATACACAAAATACATAAATATAGGCAATACAATTTTATCTGAATATAAAATATGAGAAAATGTGTTTAAACAGTATAAACAAAGGTGCAGATGAGGGTCTGTATGCCCGATCAGTCATAATATGTTACAATAAATATAGGCTAAAGAAATAAATGCAATCTGAATATATACTATGAGTAAAAGTAAACAGTCTGTACTAGGCCTGCCGCGATAAGCAATAAATCGATTAATTGCCGCGATAATTAAAATTAATGCAATGATTTTGACGGGCGCGATTAATTGCTATTTGCGTGTTTGTTTTAATGAGGCGGAACCAGTGCCCCTTGTCAGTCACTGTCCGTGTTGGGAGGCGGGCCGCTGGCTTTACTACAGAGCAGAGAGCACAGCACAGGAGCTCCGTGGGGCAACACCACATAGCTTAACTACATTTCTCAATAGTGTTGCTCCTTTTAACCAAGTAGCGTTATTTGTAGTGTAACGTTAGCGTTTTAACGTTAGTAGCCAACGTTAAAACTAACTTAAAGTTAGTTGTTCACCAACAATCTCAACATTTGTTTTATCATTAGCTCATGTCGATCTACTAGTAGCATCAGCAAGCTAACGTTAGCTGGCCCCAGTCCACTAGCAGCATGTCGATCTACCAGCAGCATCAGCAAGCTAACGTTAGCTGGCCCCAGCCCATTAGCAGCATGTCGAAGTAGTAGTAGCATCAGCAAGCTAACGTTAGCTGGCCCCAGTCCACCAGCAGCATGTCGATCTACCAGCAGCATCAGCAAGCTAGGATAATCACAACAATACTTCCGGTCCGGTCGGTGGGCTTCAAAATAAAAGTCTAAAACACCGGAAAAGACGGAGCGGTGGGCTTCAAAATAAAAGTTTTGGGAAATACATTTCTCAAAAAAAAATTCTCTAACCGGTCGCAATAATATCGCTTATCGCGATATTTTCGGGGGCAATTAATCGCCCAGCAAAATTTGTTATCGTGGCAGGCCTAGTCTGTACCCTATATAAAACATGATATCTTTTTTTATTGCAGATGGTAACAAAGTTTTCCATTGGGGACATAATTAATATTCAAGTTGTGGTCAGTGTGTGTTGTTTCATGTACAATTGGCCAGTTTGTGATGCACTAAAGAATCTGATAAGCTTTCATGTCAATTCTGTGAATACATAATTATTTTTTCCCCTTTTTCATGGGTACTTTTTCGTCTTCAGTTACACAGATATCGTAATGTTTCGTAGATGAAATTTCTTGCAATAGATGGATTATCGCAGATATTGTGTATTGTGATATTATCATCATCAAGGGCCAAATATCGCCACAATATCGTATCGTGACTGAGTAATTGGTATCGTCCCACCGCTACCACTCAACACCTTGTCTCCCTTCGTTCATCATTGTGGGTCATTCATACACTACCTATGGACATTAGGGAAGCTAGATCTCTTAATATTTTCAAAAATAAGCTAAAAACGTACCTCTTCACCATAGCCTTTTAATACATTCCGCTGCTGATTGTACTGTAGATTGCACTATTTTACTCTGTCCATCCTATTTTACTCTTTTATTCAGGACTATTTTATTGCACTGCACTTTGCATAATTTTACTGTCTAATGGTAAATGGCTGCATTTATATAGCACTTTTATCCAAAGCGCTTTACAATTTGTTCCTCACATTTTTACCCATTCACGCACACATTCACACACCGATGGCAGTTTTAAGTTATTTATTATTTTTTTTTTACCTAGGGATGAATCAACATCTTCAGTTTCTACATCAATGTAAATGTGCTAGAATTAGCTAATGAGCTAGTTTTCATCTGTAGTCCCTGCCTACCATGCATCTCTTTATGATGTGGGAGGAAACCAGAGTACCTGGAGGAAACCCACGCGAACACAAGGAGAACATGCAAACCCAGGACCTTCTTGCTGTGACTGTGAGGCAGCACAGCAGTGCTAACCACTGTGCCACCGTGCCGCAGAGGCAACCATGCACCGTGCCAACTTGCACATCGGGAGGAATTAGGGGTCAAGTGTCTTGCTCAGGGACACTTCGACGTGCTGGTCGGGAATCTAACTAGGAACCTCCAGATTACCAGACGACTGCTCTACATCCTGATCCACTGTCTATTCTACTATTTTATTGCACTGCACTATTGCACTATTTTACTCTTTTTATTATTGTCTATTTTAAAAACTGAATAAAACCATAAACAAGGTGGCCTATTGTTAGATCCTAATGTGAAAAACTGATTTTATATGTCTGCCCTTTTATGTGCTTATTTTGTGCCTGTCTTTTTTCTATTGTGAAGCACTTTGAGCTGCAATTTTTGTATGAAAGGTGCTATACAAATAAAATCTATTATTATTATTATTATTATTATTATTATTATTATTCATACTAACTCTCTGTCGAGTTAGTATGAAAGCTTGTGATGGGATTTCCCTTTCACTCATTCTGGATACAAGTAGAAACACATCAGTACCTGTATGAGGGGCGTCTGGACAAGATCTCCCGCCTCTTTTGAGAATCTATGACACTGTCAACGGACTCCTGGGAGTCCTCACTCTCGGCAATCGTTGAGATCTGGAGAGATGAAACGCACGTTAGAAGACCAGTTTCAGTATTTAATGACGGAGGATGACCTTTGTATTCAGTCGATTGAGGAAGGGGGTTTTCTCCCGACATTCAAATCCCGAGAGGCGTCTGGCATGACGAGCTCGTCTTAGCCAAGTTCTAATGAGAACCGACACTCAGTCATTAGCACCCACTCTTTTCACATAGTTACCTGATAGAATTGAGTGTGACTCAACACTTTGAATGCCAGCGACGTGTTATGTCGTCTTATCATGCCCCCCGTTGAGTGCCGACGATGCGATTTGTCGTTTTATTTTTTTATTAGTGAATTCATATTTCATCAACCGTGTCTCCCGTTGGTACAGCAGCCCCTCCAGGAGCTCCGATGGGAAAAAACCGCCCCCTATCGTCTATCCCTGTGTAACTGCAGGTCATTCGATTATACTGCTGGATCCCTGTGGGGGGAGCCTACTGGCTCCATTATGCTGGCGAGAGATCTGATGAACATGGAAGTGATCGCGAGTTGGAAAGCAGCGTGGAATATATATTTACAGCAGCCAATAATCAATCAATAAACACGATCGATATTTGGAATGGCGATCAGGAATTGGAATAATCTTTTTGGAGAACATCTGATCTAAGGTAAGGAGTCTATGTTACCAGTTTTAGGATAATCAGAGCTGTATTCACTGAGATATCAGCATGTGCCATGTGTGTGTATGTGTGTGTGTGATGTTGAGGAAATGAGAGAATAGATTTTTCAGCCCGCTTCTCTAGCGTGCATAAGTACACATATACTATCGTATCGATAATCTAGCGTTTATTTGAAAACGATTCATAAATAGGCCGACAAATGACAACGTGTCTAGTGTATTCGAGAATATTCCAATAAATGCCGTTTATGGGGGAATCTTTCCTATTTTCCGGAAATTTTCGAGAGAACGATAGCTTTTCGAAATGCTATAAAAAGGATATGAACCGATTAAAAAACAATCCATTTCGACAATGTTGACTGCAAACAAGTCATTGATAAGCGACGGGCAGATTAGACACATAACCATGATTTAAAACATAGATTATGCGTTTTTAACGCTAACATTGAAGTGGATGATGGCATTCAAGGGGGTAAAAAGGAAAACACGGCCGGCACTGATAGTGTTAAGCCCGGGGCCGCATTTAGATCCAAATGAGCACATTCCCTCCCTCTTCCCTTTACGTGAGCCCTCTAGTGATGACACTCCTGACAAGTAACCAACGTCATATTCTAAACCCACGCTGGGGGATAAACAAAACATGATACTCTCTCTAAACCATGCCCACGCTGGGGGATAAACAAAACATCATATTCTAAACCATGCCCACGCTGGGGGATAAACAAAACATCATATTCTAAATCCACGCTGGGGGATAAACAAAACATCATATTCTCTAAACCATGCCCACGCTGGGGGATAATCAAAACATCATATTCTAAACCATGCCCACGCTGGGGGATAAACAAAACGTCATATTCTAGACAACAGTGTCCCGTCCCACTAGACTACTAGACCCGTGTTTACATGCGTGCGGGAGGGGCTGGAGGGATGAGCAGACGCCGCACCACTGTGTGCAGCTCCCGGTGTCTGAGACAGAACTCAGCAAGTGAGATCGGGTTTGACGATCGGCGAAAATAAAGCATTATCACGGATCACCGATCGCATATTTATACTGATTATCGGCCGATAACGATCGGTGGCCGATCGATCGGGGCATCCCTATTCTAGACCACACCCACCCTAGGGGATAAAATAAACATCATATTCTAGACCACACACCCACCCTAGGGGATAAAATAAACATAATATTCTAGACCACAGCCACCCTAGGGATAAAATAAACATCATATTCTAGACCACACCCACCATGTGGGATAAAATAAACATTCTAGACCATGCCCACCCTGGGGGATTATAAACATCATCATATTTTAGACCACGCCCACCCGAGTGATAACAAACGACATATTCTAGACCACGCCCACCCTGGTGATAACAAACGTCATATTCTAGACCACGCCCACCCGAGTGATAACAAACGTCATATTCTAGACCACGCCCACCCTGGTGATAACAAACATCATATTCTAGACCACGCCCACCCTGGTGATAACAAACGTCATATTCTAGACTACGCCCACCCTGGGGATAACAAACGTCATATTCTAGACCACGCCCACCCTGGGGGGTAACAAACGTCATACATCATAATTATTGTAGTTACTTCGCAATAAATTTGACCTTGCAACTTTTTTGAGGCTGCAAAATAAATTAGCCTCACACGGTTTGAAATATCTACTAATAGCTAACGAGCAGACTGGGGCAGACCATTCCTAATTCGTGTTTTCGCTGATTTGGGTGGTCAATTGTCGTCTGCTAGTTTGTTTGTTAGCAGAACTTTCAAGCCATGTGGATAAGTTGCGCAGCATGTAATCTGGTACGATGGATAATGAGACATGTCTATCTCACATTTGACTTTCTCTTGTGGATAAGATCTTGACAATAGAGGCCTTGTACAGAATGTTTGTGCAGTTGTTTCTCTTCCAACATGGCTGCCTGTAACCCCCGGGAACCACGTTTGAAAGAAAATGTGTAATGTCTGTGCAGTGTTAATTTTGTCAATGAAAACTATGATGACAATTTTTTATCAAGGACCTTTTTTTCCAGGACGAAGATGAGACAATAACTAAATAAAAATGACCATTTGGTAACAAAAACTACGATCAAAGGTATTACCATTTTCATTAACAAATAAAAACTTAACGAAAGGAGAAATTATTTGGCTGATATACATTTTATCCAATGACCTGCATGCATTCCCTTTGCAAAATCTACACATCCATACATTGCATGCTTATGATTGGTTGAACCATGGGTCTAATGAGCTGTCATCCAAGCTGTGCGTGTGTGTCTGTGTGTGTGTATGTGTGTGTGTGTGTGTGTGTGTGTGTGTGTGTGTGTGAGGAGCTCCAGCTCCGCAATGCGTATTGCAGAGACACGCCTAAACACAAACAACGTATTTAGTCTATAGAACACATTGAAAATTATGAGACATCTAGGTAGATTGAGTATGGTATGTTGACAGAACCCACTCGTTGCCCAGAGTGTTTCTATTTGCTTTATAGCAAGCGATCTCGGTGGTAAATACAGCAAAAAATTATTCCACCAGTGAAACTGATCTTGGTTCAGTAGGCTGTAATTTATTCAGGCAACAGTCATTTTTAAAGGGACACGCCAACATTATGGGAAATGTGCTTAATATATCTTCTCTGGAGTCAGACAAGAAGATCGAGAACAATTTCAGTAGAAAGCTATCTAGCTGCAAACAAGCCTATTTTAGCACAAATGAATGGAAGCAGATATGGACCAGCTACCCTAGCTGTTGGCCAAAAACACCTCTCCCGGAGTTTTAAGCTAGGTTAGTGGTCCATATCCGCTTCCATTCATTTGTGCTAAGCTAGGCTAGCTTGCATCGGCTAGCTTTCTACTGAATGCACAGAGAGGAAATTGGTATCTATCTTCTTGTCTCTCTCTGGAGAAGACGGTAAGCACAATTCCCATAATATCAGCGTGTTCCTTTAAGAAGCGTGAGGGAGAGGGCAAATGTGAGTCTTGAGAACTTTACGAGCAACAAACTATTCTAGTGCACAGCTCTACAGTACACTTCATTCCAACTTGATTCAACCTTTCCATAGTGACTGCAAGGTCCTAGTGGCCTACCCTCACACTGTGTGCATGCAGTTTAGACTCTAGGTGCAAGTTCTTCAGAAGAACAACCAAAACCATCTGTGTGCTTGATGAGAGGTTACTGTAACCATTTCATGAAATAAGATTTGACAAAAATGATGACAAAAATGCATTTGACTAAAATGAGACTAAAACATCTATAGATTTGGACTAAAACTAGACTGCATTTTAGTCAAAAGACTAAATCATCTGCCAAAATGAACAGTGGTAGGTAGAGTAGGTAAAACACCAGAAAAGCATGGTATTACTGTTCCACTGTCACTTGTTTAGAAGACATCAATTTATACAAATGTTGTTGGTGTATTTCTCATGTGTCAACACATGGCGACCATTGTTTTGTGCATATAGCAACTGTTGTCTCTTCCAACATGGGGGGGAAATGGGCGTTCTACACATTCCGTGAAAGGCCTCATTCGTATTAAACCTTGTTCTTAAAGGGATATTTCACTTCATCTTCATCTACAAGTGAGCTAGCGGCCACTGCTGTCCCTGTTGTCAACACCACCATTCAGGCTCCTCATTCACTTCCATTCATTTTGTGGACCAAGTTTAAATACCATACTTCTGAAGTATAAACAAACTATATAGCAATATTATTCTGTGTAATATACTTTTCGGTGTCAACGGTACTTGTTTTTATGCAGTAATGTTGCCATTTTCAATTGATCAGTAAAGGAGCTATTTCTCACTTAACTATTTCTCACTTGACCAACTATCAACTTTTCAAAGAATGCCAGTTAGAATCTTTCTTTCAACAAGACAACTCCCTCAACACCTCATGCAATGCAAAGATACAGCACACTAAAACTTTAAACAAATTTCCCAGATCTGATTTCATTTTTCAAAGGTAATAAATATGTAAAGACTACAACTCAAGTTACTCGATTACAAAAAAGTCATTGAGGCAAATTATTTTGCATTGAGGCCTGATTTAACCCACAGTGCACCGTGTTTCACACAGACGATAATTACTGTCGCACAACGCGCTTCTGCTGCGGAACACCAAAGAGGCCGGAACCTGAACGTGAAGAGATTTCAGGCACGGATCGCAAAACGGAAGAAGATAGATAAAATAGCAATAAAATTAGCAAAGAGACACCAGAAATTGTCAAATGTTTGGGATGATTTTAAGCTGAAAGAAAAGGGAAACTTCAGCATCTCAGCAGAAAGCATCCAGTCCACAGACCGGAGCAGACACAAGGTAATGCTGTCATTAGCATTTAACATAAATCTATAATGTTATGATTGCTAGTTGAAATTATGGCTAGTAAAAGATTTATGTTTATTATGGCTACATGTAATGGCTGATTATGAACGTATATCAATATGGTGGCTAGTTATTATATTAAGATATCCAAGTTATCCAACTTGCTCAAGCCCTAGTAAGAACACATTAAATGCCAAAACAAACACATGCCAGTGACTCAGAACTGTTGTTTTATTTAAATCCGCATAGCAGTAGTTTGTTTATACTTCAGATTTTTTTTTTTTTTTTTTTTTAGATTGGTTGACTTAAAAGTATCCTACTGAAGTGAAATATCCCTTTCACTGCATAATCACAAGAATGACTGCACCTGTACAGTTTGGATCTGTGGGGACTGGATGACGGAGGGCTGGGCGGCCTGGATCACTCCGTGAACCTGGACTGTCTGGCCGTTAGGCAGCTGAACCAGGGTGACTGTACCGGAGGACATATGACTTGCAGCCATGGACACCTACGACCAGCACAACACACAATCAGAGAGTGACAGAATAAGGCTATATGGTTTATAGATACACATTAGTGTACATGGTGAGATGCGACACGCATGAGATTGTGTGTACCTGTGCCAGGGTGATGTGTTGGGCCTCCGACTCCGAGACAGTTTCTGTTTCTGCACCTGCCTCCATGGTCATTTAGATAGCTAGAACATAAAGCCAGTAATGAGCCTATATGTTTTAATGGTGGACTTATACCAGTTAACGTGATAGAAATTAAGCAAATAGAGAAAAAGCAGTACTGTATTTGCAAATCTGGTATGTCATAAATGTATAGATGTAGCAGTACTGTCTGTCATGTATGTCAAGTATGTCATATATGTTATGATGAATTGAAAATGGGAGACCCTGATGTAAATAAGACGAAAGTCTTTCTCTGGTCTGCATCCCCTTAACAATTGTATGTATTGAGCTGTACTGTATTCTCATTCTGCAATCTGTTAATAAAGTCGTGAATCAATCAATCAATCAATGGAACATTATTTCTGATTTGGTAAATGGTGTAATTTTGATGATGTATTAGACAAACCTGCTAGTTGGGCAAATAAGCCTCTATGTGCTGTTTCAGTTGTCACACAAGTGGCTTGTTCATGGACTTGAATAGAAGAGGGTGTGGTGGCTTTGATGAGCGAGACTTGGCCCATTTTGTAAAAACGTTTGTTTATTTCCCCCTTATGCTTGAAATAATTCACAGGCGACACAAGGTTAGCTAAATAAAAGGTTAATAACCGAAGGCACAAAGTGTGTTGCAAAGGAAAGCGGTATATGCAAATGTGCCGAGAATTATGAGTTTTGAAAGTGCTTGCCGCTCAATTTCAGCAACAAGCATGGGGGGAATAGTTGCTGGTTCCCGACTCACAGGCTAGCAGAGTAGCCGGGAACCAGCCACGCTAGCATCGGCGATAGCTGTATATGTTATGCTATGCTACGTTAGTGACCGAGATTGGTCTACGTTCAGTTTGCCACTCATTTCTTTGGGCAACCACTTGCTACTTTAGCTAGTTTGGACTAGCAACGTTTAAGAAATTAAATGTCAATGTTGGCTTGGCAAATTCAGAACTGTGTACTTAATATAGAGCCTTTAACACTGTATGTATTATATGCTATAACGTCGGCCCTGGCTCTCATTATGAAAGTAGGCGCTGGGCAGCTACCAGTTAGCTACCATTAGCCACGCTAGCCCCCGTGCTAACACTCTATAGCTCCGCTGCGGGGGAGATGTCTGCACGCAGGGCATGGCTGCCAGTTGGTTCTGCAACAGAGGAAGCCACTTTTCCCTGTCCAAGTTTAAGCAGCTCACGCTTCAAGTAGTGATAGAAGTGACGCCAACTGCCTGCACACGGCTAGTGGCGCGGTGATATAATAAGGGGCTTTGAGTAAAAAAAAAAATTAAAAGAGACCCAAGCCGGGCAAGCCCACTCCCATATTTATTTCGAAGTCTCACTGGCTCAGCCTCGCAGAGACTGACTCATTTTGTGAGCCTCTGCAACACCGCCGCCATGATCTCTTTGTTTAGCTTTGTACACGTTATTTTGCTTTAATAACTTCTCCGGGCGAGTCCTCCTCTATCTCTCTCTCTCCCCAAACATCGGACGCGTATCCTCTTACCGACACACACACTCGCCTCGTCACTCCCGGGTCTGCGGAGCTCCAGTTTTATTCAGACCGACACGTAGAGACCGCGTCAGGCTGCACCTCCCGCGTCACCGAGCAGCACAACAACACGGAGAGGGAGAGAGAGGAGGCGAGGAGACGACGACCAGAGGAGCCGAGGGGAGCCGAGGGCGCGCGGAGACGCACGAGCCGTCACGAAGAGGTCGTCGCCGAGGGAAACGAGCGATGGCGGACGTGCACGAGAGACGAATTGATTGATTGATTGAAAACTTTAACTGACAGATTGCAGAATGTGTACAGTTCAGCACAACTCAATACACACAATTGTTAAGGGGGGACAGCACCCCCTAATAGGAAAAAATAATACTTGAATAGATATCACTATGAAACTTTCCCAGTTTGTTATGTACATATTATAAACTAAGAAAAAATATATTACAAGTTTTCTGAATTTTATGTTTATCTATGCAAATGAGGCACTTCCACCATTAAATATGCACATATTTGCATGTATCGCCAAGACTCGCATCACCAAAATGGATAATGCCAGATTCAAAAACTTGGTTTCATTTTGTTGATACATTCCAAACGAAACTTTGTATAGAAAGGCTTTGTGGTGGACTTCCGGTTCCGTTCCACAGCACATGGCTGGCTGATTTTTCGGTGCTCGGCAACCAGGCCACATTATCCCTGAATATGTTTTTATTTTTTATACCATTTGATTTTCCAGAAGTTAGAATTATGTCTAAACATACGCAGAGCAAGTTGGGAACCCTGAACGACATGGATAGGGATCTCATCAGGGCTGAGACCAACGTCGCGGGAATATTAAACTTGGAGGACAGGCTACGTGATTGTGAGATGAAGGCGGCAGACCTGGAGGACCGTGGTAGGAGATGCAATGTGAGAATATATGGACTGCCACTGCCTGATGAAACGGAGGATGACGACCCGATAAGGTACCTTGAGGAAATGGTCCCAAAATGGTTCCCAAAGCTAGCTCGACCTGAGATCGAAAGAGCGCATATAGGATCTTTAGACCCGCTACCCAGTTGAAGGGCGGACGTGCAAACCCTGGTACATTCATTTTCTGCTGCCTGAGATTCCAGACGAGACAGCACATACTGAGAGAGGCCAGACAGATACCTCCGGTTGTGAATGGCTGTGCATTGAGATTTGCCGCTGATTTTAGCGATTACACAGCTAAACGGCGAAGAGCATTCGCAGGCGCTATGGATCTGGCACGAGAGCGAGCTGTGGAGGTGTTTCTGCTATTCCCAGCAACGCTAAAGGTGAAGACGGGACGGGGAGAGGTATCGTGCAACCGGCTGTTCAAGTCACCATCCGAGGCGGAGGACTACATTCGAAGCAGCACGGTCGCTCCGACGGGGGGGAGCGGACAGGCCGCGGTGGAGCATGCGCCGAGCGACGGGCAATGAGGGGCTGGAGCGGGTAACTGAGGCGGGCTTCACGCATGGCCTGCTAACATGCTAGCTATCCAGGCTAGCGTCCCTATAGGAGCGGAGCTGATTCCACATGTGGGCGGCTAGCATACAAGCTAACCAAGCTACCGTCCTCACTGCACGTGTGCTTTTAGCACACCGGCTAGCTAGCCGGCCCAGCATTATGATAATCACATTCGACCGCTGCTTCCTCAATCTTCAAGACGGTAATACCTGACTTCTCTATACGGTACTGTTTCAATCACGAACATGATTACGGACTAATTGAATGTAATTCAGACGCCCTATACTCTTATCAGTTTTTTCATTATTATTTATATCTTGCCCTTTTTATCATCCAACACTTGAACTATCCAGTAAACGGCGCAAGGATTGTTACGTTTGTTTATTATCTTTATTCGGCTCTAACCGGGCGGGATGAAGATCACAATCTTCACTCAAACAGACTGAATATGCTTATGATCTGTCCATTCGAGGGGGTTGTTCCTCTTTGCAACGAACTGTATGCGGGTGGCAGGTCGAGGCTATCCTACCGCTGTGGACAATGTTGTGCATTTAACTCTCCTTCTTGTCATAACAGAATACAAGTCTGTCGCCGATGCTGCGCAGCCTCAACGTGGACAGCACGGTAATGATCAGGGTTTGTTTCCACAATGGTGTTATTTCGACATGTGTTAAGAGTACGTCACTTTAATCAAGTTCAGTTCGGACGAACTATGTTTCATGTGCCTTTTTCGTATGCATAATGTTCTATGCACTGAATTCTATATAGACATAGATTGATACTCTCTGTTGAGAGACGGGGGAGTCCCCCTATTCCTAATTGGTTACAATATACAATTCTGGTTAGAATGGTAAAGTTACATAATGTGGTCCTGGTTGCTGTGACCCGGTCACAGTGCCAGGTGATGTTTGATCGACATCGGACAAGATATTTGAGGGGGGGGACACACGGGGAAGCTGAATATTAAACTATTAGACGTGTGATCGGATGCTGAAGGACAAATCACTATAGCGAAAATGGAATACACTAACAGGAAAATTGCTCTTATAGCTGCATACGCCCCTAATGTGTATGACACACAATTTTATACTGCACTCAGAGATGCTGAAACTACCTGAGTACTCATTCATAGTGGGTGCTGATTTCAATGCCATATGGGATCCATTGATTGATAAATCCGGAGATGCTGTAACCCACGATCAAAAGCAGGCGTGGCTGGTCTAGAGACACCGGGGTTATGGATATGTGGCGGTTACTCAACCCAACCTCGCAAGACTACTCTTTCTTCTCCGCGAGACATAAAACTTTCTCCAGAATTGATTATGTCTTCTCCTCCCATAGGCTATTCGATAGTTTTGACGTTGACTTGAAGCCCATTGCACTGTCAGACCACAAATACATCCTCCTTAAGGGTTCACTCAGCAAAATGACGTCTCGTGCCCCTAGATGGCGCTTTAACTCAACACTGCTGAAGAACGAGGAATTTAATCTACAATTTAAAGAGAAGCTCATTGAATTCGTGCAGTTTAATGCTGGTTCGGTACAGGACCCCAGAACTTTGTGGAATGCGGTCAAGGGGTTTATTAGGAGTAATACCACGCTATTTGCTTCCAATCTCCGCAAGGGGTGTCTCTCCAAGTTGGTGGAATTGGAGGAGCTGCATAAAACAATGATGTCTTCTATGCAGCGCAAATATTCGAACCGACTGGAGCTCCAAATTAAAGTGGTGAAAAAGGAGATAAACTCTATTTAAGACAACGGTCTGAATTTAAAATGCACAGAACAAGACAACACTATTACTTTCATGGCTCTAATTTGCGGATATCCCTGCAATTAAGAACCAACAGGGGGAGATAACCACTAACCCCAACAAAATCAATGATACATTTTGCTCATTTTATTCCAACCTGTACGAGTCGGAAGTGGTCTTTGATCACGCCAAGCTGGAGGACTATCTTAGTCAAATTAATCTACCACAAATCTCAGAGGAGGATGCAAAGCGGTTAGCTGAACCTATCACACTAGATGAACTCAGGGAAGCAATTGCGGACATGCAGCGGGGCAAGGCTCCTGGTTGGGACGGCATTCCACCGGAACTCTATACTGCGTTTTGGGATATACTTGGTCCCTTATTACTTTCAATGATTTTACACTCAGTCGAGGAGGGCAATTTCTCCAGGGATGTCAATATGGCACTTATATCTGTTCTACTCAAGAAAGATAAGGACCCCACGGAATGTGGCAGCTATAGACCCTTAAGTCTCCTCGGAGCCGATCTCAAGCTATATGCTAAGGTGCTAGCCATCTGACTTCAAAAGCACATGACGTTTCTGGTTAACCCCGATCAGACTGGCTTTATAAGAGGCCGACTGGTCACGGATAATATCAGACGGTTACTACACGTGATTGACGCCAGTAAGGATGTTGCAACCCCTACGGCCGCCATGTCCTTAGACGCGATGAAGGCCTTTGACAGACTGGAGTGGTCGTATTTATGGGCAGTACTAGGAAGGATGGGATTGGGCGAGGGTTTCATTCACATGATCAAAGTTCTCTACACAGGCCCGTCTGCCATGATCTTGACAGGGAAGCTTTGCTCACCACTATTCGCTGTTTCGTGCTCTTCTAGGCAGGGTTGTCCTCTTAGCCCAGGACTCTTTGCTCTTTCACTCAAACCCCTAGCGCAGTACATAAGGCAATCACAGGTTATATCCCCTGTGTCAATTAAGGGCACACATCACCATATCAGCTTATACGCGGATGATGTACTCCTATTTATGCAGAACCCGGCCGTCTCTCTGCCCTACCTTCTCCAAGTAATAGATGACTTTGGCAGCCTATCTGGATTTAAGATCAACTGGCCAAAATCAGCCTTCCTTCCGCTCAACGAGGCTGCGAAGGCAACCCTCCTTCCAGCAAATATTCTCATGGTAGATCACTTTAAATGTCTTGGGGTTGAAATATTCCCGACTGTTAACCAGACTGTAAAGTATAACTACTCCAACTTGGGTGACAGGATTAAAGAACTCATTACAGGCCCGCGCCTCAATAATTAAGATGAATGTCAGAATTAATTTGATCAGCTCCATGCTTCCGTTGTCTCCTCCTGTTGGTTACTGGCAAAAACTGCACTCTGCTGCATATAAATTCGTCTGGAATAACAAACGCCCACGTTTAAAGAGAACCACTGCACAGAGGAGTAAATTGGACGGGGGTTTGGCATTTCCGGACTTCAAATATTATTTCCAAGCATACTCTCTAAGACCTCTTATCACGTGGTTTGACGCTCAAGCGGCTGTTTCCTGGCATCCATTGGAGGAGATGGTGTCCCCACACAGACTTCAAGATATCGTGTATACCAACATCTCTATTAAACAATGCAAATTACGATTTGGCCCTCTGATCACACATGTGATCCAGATTTGGCGTGATACCCAGAGAACTCGCACTAACCGCCATAAATGGCACACGCACTCCCCACTGTTCAATAACAATTTGCTCCTTATTGGACAACGACCCATTAGATTCCCCAGATGGGAGGGGAAGGGTATCCATGTATTGAGGGATATGTTCAACGACTCTGGTATCCGGTCTTTTCAGGACCTATCCAACGAATTTGATCTCCCCGGTAGTTCCTTTTTCTTTTATTTACAAATGAGGGCAGCTCTAAAGGCTCACGGAGTCCCATGGGACGCTCCACCAGAACGACACCGGTTTCACAAATTCTTTTATGACAGAGAGACATCGAGAGGCTTCGTCTCTGATTTTTATCGGCACTTACTTACGGCCTCATATAAAGACCTACCCTTAGATACGATTTGGAGAAAGGATATCCCTGAGTTGGATATAGATTTAGATTGGGATGCGGTATGGGAAAATATTAGGCTATCATCACGCAACCCAGATCACCAACAGATCCATCAAAATTTTGTTCATAGGACTTATTTGACCCCCAGGCGATTGAACCTAATGGGTCTCAGGCCTGACTCTCGATGTACCTTGTGTTCAGACGGTGCCACTGGAACATAATATGCATATGTATTGGGAATGCCCTCCTGTTGAGATCTTCTGGGAAAATGTCACCACTCAGTTATCAGAGATTTTCTCTCTAACCATACCGGCCTTGCCTTCTGTTTTGTTGTTAAATGATGTTTCTTCAATTGCCGACCTCTGTACAAGTAAAGAGGCTCATTTTGGCTGGTCTGACCGCTGCCAAAAAGCTGATTGCCTCACGCTGGATACAACCAGATAAGTTATGTCTGAAGGTATGGATTCTCACCTATCTTGATGTTATTTATTTGGAGATTTCCACTGCACTGCACCTGTGTCATAGGTGTTAATGAGGCCAATATCGCGGTCTGGTGGGCTGTGGTGGAAAAACTAAAAGAACGCATATGATTCTGGAAATTGAGTACTGAATAAGGTATTATATTTGTAGCAACCTGAAAATATGCCTATTATTCAGATGTGCTGACTTGCCTTTTATCTCCCCTTTGTGCACAAAGACATGTTGACTAGTTTCCATTGATATTCTCACGAACAATGACGCAAGCTTCTCTTTCTTCTATCGGCTGGAATATGGATTATACGCAGTATCTCTGGACCATATTCATCATCCTTTTCCCTGTGTGACTAGTAGGCGGTACCAGCAGGGGGCGGTGGCAGGCAGAGAGTGTACGGAAGAGAGGCAGGCAACGAGGAGGGAAGAGTCACCTGGAGGAAGGAAGAACCGGCAGCTCTCTTCTGCTTGGGATGTTGCTGTGAATGGTCGCAGCTGCAACGGGAGGTGCTTTGGAATAGCCCCGTTAAAGAACCCCCAGAGAGCCCCACCGGAGCGAGCGACGGGTTATCATAGGAGTATCCGTGATAGTGCGTGAGTAAGAGAGACTGAGCCACAGGACTGACGTCCATAGTTATCGGGTTACAGTAGCAGTGTGACGGTATAATTAGCATGCGGCTAACGGCTATATCGACTCCAGTGCAACCCTAGCGCGAGGCGCTGAAGACGACCGGTGGTATAGTCAACCACGTTGCGCCACAGTATAATCGTGTAGCAGGTGGGCTGTTTGGGACCCAGAGTGTAGCTTCAGTGTGAGTGAGGGCAAGCTTATGGATGCGCGCCGTCGAGTCTGCTCCGGCTGTCTACAACCGTTCTGCACCGGCTGACTTCAGGCCAACACGGGAGATCGTCCCGACCGGCAGAGGTCGCCAACACCCAGCACACGCTCTCAGCTCACTACTGCCCCTGCTCCAGCCCCGCTTGCTAGCACCTGCGACGAGAGCGTTCGACGCCATCTTGCCACCCGGACGGTGGTGGTGCGGCGCGGCCGCCATTTTGGGTTGAGTACAATTGAGCATCAATGCTCCGGAGCTATTACACAGTACACAGTGTGGTGCAGCCTGCGGGCGAAGCTAATGGTTGCTAACTACAGTTCATAGAGGGGTACCCCAAACATTACATGCCGGCATTAGCATAGGACTTTTGTTCTGGTACAGTGGGCCCACATTTTTGGTTTCCTTTTAAGTGTGATAACGTGTTTGTTCTTTAATAATATTTTCCCATCTAATTAACCCTTTCCCTGTGGGGAGGTTACAGACCTGGTGCATTATAAATAAAGCCTAGAGAGGTATTATTCTTGCCGTATAATTAAAGCCTGTCAGAGGTATTATACAGGGTGCTGACCCAGACGTGGGTGATGAGTCAAACACATTGAGGTATATTATCCCTGATACTAACCCAGAGGTGGGTGTATAATATACGTGTTTATGAGGTATTGAGTTACGAACGGAACTATAGTGGGACTTCAGTCCGTTTGATCACTCTCATTAAATCATTGTAATTAACCAGTACAATTAGCATTAAAGAATTAGATGGGAGTTCTGTGTGTGTGTCCATTCATGAGCCGTTTAACAACTCTTTTGGTGTGGGTAACGTTAATACAATTAACCCCTTCCTACCCAACTCTCCCCTTTTCATTGTAAGGTTTCTAGTGGTCATCAAGGGAGGGTACTGCTTGCGGGAGGGACGAATCTATTTAGGCATATCAGTCACTAGGTGTGGGAGGGCCCAAGGAGGTAATCAGGGAAGTGAGAGCGAGTTGGGGAGTACTGCTGACCGCCCCGGAGAGGCTAGGAGGACCAGAGTACCAAACCAGGTTGGTAAATCCCGGGCCCCATTCACTCCCACTACCGGGTCCCAGGTTGTGACGCTCCAGGCCCAAAGACGAGGGTGCAGTCAGACGGAGCTCTACTGTGTCCAGCTACCTTGTGACTGCCAGCAACCGTTCCCACGAAGCAGGGATAATCCACCCTGCTACATATTGATGTCTCACGTTGGGGTCCTGGGGCGAGAGGGGGGGGGGGGGGGGGGGGGGGAGAACAAGCGAATATTCATGTATGTTGATGGTTATGGTGTTTTTTGTATTTTTGTTTTGTTTATTATTTGTCATTCAATATTGATCCTATGTATATTTTCTGACCCCCTTCTGATCTGGGTCTGGTGATCGTGGGCTCGGACTGGGGGGGGGGGGGCGCGGTTCGGGGTCTCTGCGGGTCGAGGCACTAAAGAGGCGTGGTGCTTTGGCTCGCAGGGGGGCCGGGCTGTGGGTCCTCCGGGGTTGTGGCTTGCGGGTGTCAAGCCTGGTGGTGGAGGGGGTTCGGTAAGCCCCTTTTTATAGTAAAGATTTTATTTTGTTATCCTTTTACTTTGTGACAACTTGTTTTGACTGGTTGTGTATCCAATATATAATAGGTCTAATTTATTGTCTAATCATTGTTGTGTTAGTTTGTGTTCTTGGATGTCTGTTATGTATTATTGTCATTATTGTGCTGTGTTGTTTCTTGTTTGAAAAAATGAAAATAAAAAAGATTTGGTCAAAAAAAAAGAAAGGCTTTGTGGCTATGTCCTCTTATCAGCCCATACATCAGGAAATACTGTCTACTGTCATAAAAGAAAACGCTTTTCGCCTAGTTTTGGTATAAAATGTACTATAAACCTGGCTATGAATGATGTATATCAACACAACTTTCTATAGAAAGAAGCATAATATGGATGGGAAGAAATGTGGAAAGTTTGGTGTGTGTAGGTACTAGGGAAATGGAGTTCCAACTCTGTGTGTAAGTAAAATGTATAAAAACTAGTTTTTCAGAAAACGACCTCAAAGTTTTGTATTGTAAAATGCAATTTTTTTGTTTTGTTGAAACAGCTATTTACAAACACAACATCCACTCAAACCATTAGTAATAGACAACCTAAACACATGCCTGATAACAATTTCCGTGCGGGGACATTTTGAAAGTGTGGGTGATGCCTGTGCACCGCTGGCCAATGGGAGAGGGTCTGTATTGTCTCTGTATTGTCTCTTTTCCACAGCAAACCGGTAGGCAAGGCACCTTGGTTGAGAAATGCAGGCTTCAATCTATGTTGTTTAGTCTATCTGTTAGGTACTGGTCAGTACTGTTTCAAGATGCACAATGAGATCTTCTGAGAGAATTGTTGAATAGATACACAAATGTTTTAGAATGTTTGATTATGACATCACAAATGTTCTAGAATGTTTGATTAGGACATCATACTGTGACATCACAAATGTTCTAGAATGTTTGATTATGACATCATACTGTGACATTACAAATGTTCTAGAATGTTCTATTATGACATCCTGCTGTGACATCGCAAATGTTCTAGAATGTTCTATTATGACATCATACTGTGACATCACAAATGTTCTAGAATGTTCTATTATGACTGTTGACAGAGTCAGCTGTGGAGCGACAATAATTTGGCCATGATAACAAGGTTTCTCTCTTTAGCCTTTGGCGTGGTTTATTATTCACATTGCACACATCAGTACACGAGACCTTCTCCTTGTGAGAGGCGATGGAGGAAGAGATAGAGGGGGAGGTAACATCTCCTTTTATACCTCTTACCTGGCGTCAGATTCAATAGCTACGCCTATAGCGTCCTCTTGTGGAAACAGTTAAGCAGTTACATGCAATCGTATATAACACATAACTTCAACAATGACATCATACTGTGACATCACAACGGACCATGTTTGAGGTCCATTTGAATAATATAAATAATATGTTTGGTAAGGCTGTCCCCGAAGCCTGTTTTTGGGATTCAAACTTCGTCAGGGTTCTTCGAACGGACGTTCGAACCTTCGTTTTTAATTAAAAAAAAAATATTATAAATTCTTTTTATTTATTTATTTTTTCCCTCAAACTAAAAAAACCTCAATTTGAATAAAGTGATTCAAACTTCGTCAGGGTTTTTCGAACGGACGTTCGAACCTTTGTTTTTAATTAAAAAATTTAAATTAAATAACTAATTTTATAAATTCTTTTTTTTATATCCTCAAACTAAATCCTCAATTTGAATAAAGTGATTCAAACTTCGTCAGGGTTTTTCGAACTTTTGAACCTTCGTTTTTAATTAAAAAAATGTAAATAAAAAAAATATACAATTAGACAAATAGACAAAAGATACAAAAATGGGGTGTGGCCTAAGGGGGTGTGGCCTAAGGATCGGGGGAGTGGTCAATATAGACCAATGAAAGAGGATATCCCTACTGAGTACAATGCCACAACCCGCAAGTCTGATTGATTGATTGATTGAAAACTTTATTAACAGATTGCAGAATGGGTACAGTACAGTACAGCTCAATACATACAATTGTTAAGGGGATGCAGACCAGAGAAAGACTTTCGTCTTGTTTACATCATGGTCCCGCATTTTCAATTCATCATAACATATGACATACACCACATACAGATAGACAGTACTGCTACATCTATACATTTATGACATACCAGATTTGCAAATACAGTACTGTTTGTGATACCAAAAGAGTCCAGAAAAGAGAGTATATACATTTGACGTAGAAACTGTACATTGGAGGAGGTTGGGTGGGGGGACTGTACAACTGTACAAGCAAAACTGTACATTGGAATATTGACAACCATACTAATTTAGTGTACATTGGAGGGGGTTGGGTTAGGACATTTACAGGGGCCAGTTTCGAATTGCAGTCTCCCGTAGGTGTTCTTTGAGAGTGGTTTTGAAAGTGGGTAGTGATTCACATTCCTTTACAGCTTTGGGTAGGGCGTTCCACATTGATGTGGCATAATTGCGAAACGTGTTTAGTCCCTTGTTTGAGCCGAATCTGGGTTTAACATGATTTGTGGAGCTCCCTCTGGTGTTGTGATCGTGGTATTCACTGACCTTTGGGAAGTATTTTGACATGTACATGGGTACTTTGGTCGTGTAGTGTATCTTGTAGATCAGGCCCATTGCAAGTTGCTGTACTCTGTCGTCTACTCTAAGCCATCCTAGGTTGTCAAAGTGGGCAGGGGTGAAGTGGGTTCTAGGAGTAAGGTCAAGCAGTAGTCTGACCAGTTTGTTTTGAGATGTTTGTAATTTTGTTTTTAGCGCCTTTGAGGTGCTTTGGTACCATGAGGTGCAAGCATAGTCGTAGTACCCTTGAATGAGTGCTCCTGCCAGAGTCTTCAGGGTATTCTTGTTTACCAGAGAGGAGATCCGGTACAAGAATCGAGTTTGTTGGTTGACTTTATTTATTACAATTGGATGCCATTTTGTCACAGGAAAGATTAGCCTCTAGGATGGAACCCAAATTTCATCTTTCCTTGTGACAATATTGTCACCCACTGTAACTGAGAAGCCGTCGGTCTTGCTGAGTTTGTTATTTGAACCGAAGAGAATGGACTCTGTGCAGATTTTGCCTAGTTCCGAGCTGAGGGTTTTTTCAACCTGTAACTTGTTCTTGTCAGAGACCAGCAGGGCTGAGTCGTCCGCAAACAGGAACAAGTTGCAGTCACAAGCTGACGACAGTCTCTAGGACAAACGGTACATGTGAAGGGTTATGTGCGATATTGTGTAATTCCGTCGACAATTGTGGCCTGTGTGGCGATCGGAAAACAAGGGAAGGAACGGTAAAAAATCTGATTTTAGCTAGAGTGGAGAGCCCATTCGTGTCTATGTGGAGCATGACTTTCAAAGAAATGGTCATAAGTTGAGATATAAATGTCCAATTCCATTTATTTTTCTTTTGTGAGCGAGGGAACAGTCGTGTCATCGTTTTGATGTGTTGTTTTTATATCTACGTCCAAAATGATCACTGTCGCAATTTACAAAAGTTGATGGTAAAAAAAATTAAATGCAGCTTCTACACTCTAGTTCTGCCATTCATTCCTTATGGACCAAAATTTCCTGTTTAAAGTCGATTTGTAGCCAAACGGTGCGGTGAAACTTTCCAAAGAGTTGGCAAAAATAGGCGGAATTAATAAATAGCATAGATTACAATAGTGGTCACCCACACCACACTAATGATGTTATTGAACTGAACAGAACTACACACAGGCTACAAACAGTGTAGTAAGTGTAGTACTCTCTAATAGGCAAACAAATAATTGAATAGATATCACTATGAAACATTCCCAGTTTGTTATGTACATATAATCTAAGAAAAAATATATTGCAAGTTTCCTGAATTTTATGTTTATATATGCAAATGAGGCACTTCCCCATTAAATATGTGCACATTTATGGATGCAATCAGGCTAAATTAAGTCAAATAAACAACAAAATGTGTGTTATTGACATTTTATTGTCAGTAGTTTCATAGAAGACATGTTTAGGAAGCAAAATATAACAAAATCTCAATATCGTCGAAAAAAAGCAAAAAGGCAATTTTGGGGGTGCTGTCTCGCCTGTTCCACTCGACGGGGTCGGTACCGACCCCTTTTGACATTATAATCATATAGGCATATTTTTATGAATGATGAAAATAATTTGTGATTTTAAAATCAACCGTTTTCAAGTATTAACATCACCACTATGTCACAAATGCATGTAGAATGTAAAACGTTAGGTTGGCAATAGTTTAGCAATAGGTTAAAAGTGTACTTATATCGTTTTAAGTTTTCGATATGCAATCGCCTATCTGACCCGGAACCGGAAATGGAAATGTTGAACCATGGGAATTGTAGATTTTGTAGAGGAGATTCATAGCTATCGGCCAGCGTTGAAATTTCTCCGATCTACACTTCCTGTCACATACTATGGTGGTTCAAAGTTCAGCGTTCTGAATGAATCATATATCAATAATTGTTATGATTCGCGATAATAAGCTACAAAAGGTAACGTTTTTGATAAATATTGAAACGCAGTCAGTTTCTCCTCACTATTGTTACCATGTAGGAACAGTTAGATCTGAAATTAGTTTCAAAATGGTTACACTGTGGGGGAAATAAAAAAGTACAGTCGATTACAGTAAATATCAGTATCTGTTATTATGCACGCCTGGTGATACTATATCCAAATTGAACTCGGCCATTTGAAAGATACTATATATGTATATATATAAATGTGCGAATTGGCTATAATAAGGTAATGTATAAGCATATATTCTATATTCTATAATAATATTTCAAATTGCATTGGTCCAGATGGGAGAATTCAGTACTGTATATACAGAACCTTCAGTTTTATCATCTTCCCTTTATTAATTTCCTTAGATCTTTTGTACACATGATCTCAAGAGGGTACTGAATGAGTTCAGTGGTAGTTTTTTAAGTTTGGTCATTATTATCATGGTGTTATTCACTGTCAAAGATGAAAATAAAAATCATAATTCATATTTTCCTTTGTTTCATCACAATTTAAGCAAGCCTAGTAATAGACACAATATTTCTGACACTGAGAATACATTCACTGAGGTCCATAGATATACCTTGATACCAAGAATATGCAAATAGCCCTTGTAGAAGTGGAGCAATATTCCATTTACCTAGGTATACATTTTATGCAGATTTTCACCTGGGGTGGAACAGGTTTTAAGGGGATGCAGACCAGAGAAAGACTTTCATCTTGTTTACATCAGGGTCCCCCATTTTCAATTCTTCATAGTGGCATTTATGACATACACAACAACATACATGACATCATAACATTTATGGCATAGGCACATACATGACATACAGGTATATAGTACTGTTACATTTGTGACATATACGATATGCAAATATGCAGTATGAATTGATTGATTGATTGAAAACTTTAATGAACAGATTGCAGAATGGGTACAATACAGTACAACTCAATACACACAATTGTTAAGGGGATGCAGTCAGACCAGATAAAGACTTTCGTCTTGTTTACATCAGGGTCCCCCGTTTTCAATTCAATTCATTTTCAATTCATAATTGCGCATGCTAGTTGGGGGGTTGTCTTTACAAAGTGTTATCTCCTCAATTGATTAGGTCAGGTAAGGTATGCTCAAATCATTTTATTGACGGTGATCTATCTCTGCAACTACACGTTTCACATTTAACATTTCAGTCATCCGCATCCAACTGTTAGTTTAGCAACATTAGCAGGTCTGACGTTTATTTACCAGGGAAAGTATAGGCTTAGGCTATGTTTCATAGCTATATTATAAATGTATACAAATGTAAAAAACAAAGGCTGACACAGAAACGTACTCATTATGCATGGCTGCTTTGGCCCACAAGGTGGCAGCAGATGACTTATTTTTGGCCATGGCAGTATTTCCCCTATCACGTTAAGCACACATTTCTTGTGTTGAGAAAAAGCCCCCGTCTTATGCCTAGTATTACTTATTTGTAGGTTTGAACCCTGGGATATGTTGTGATAATGGCTGTTATGCAAACTCGTTGTGCCTCTATGGGCATGCAGTGTTGTGCCATCTTATTTAATTACAACCCTGCAGTAGTATGCTTATATCGGTACTATTGATTGATTGATTGATTGATTGATTGAAAAGTTTATTAACAGATTGCAGAATGGGTACAGTACAGTACAGTACAGCTCAATACATACAATTGTTAAGGGGATGCAGACCAGAGAAAGACTTTCGTCTTGTTTACATCAGGGTCCCCCATTTTCAATTCATCATAAATATGACATACATGACATACAGATAGACAGTACTGCTACATCTATACATTTATGACATATCAGATTTGCAAATACAGTACTGTTTGTGATACAAAAGTGTCCAGAAAAAGAGTGTATATACATTTAGCGTATAAACTGTACATTGGAGGATGTTGGGTGGGTGGGTGAGGGCTGTACATTCGAGGTGGGGGGGGGGGGGGGGGGGTTGGGTAGGGGACACACACACATTTTACACTGTACATTGGAATACTGACAAAGCCTTACTTGGTCATTTACTGTACAACTAGGTTAGGACATTTGTAGGGGCCAGTTTCGAATTGCAGTCTCATGTAGGTGTTTTTTGAGAGTGTTTTTGAAAGTGGGTAGTGATTCACATTCCTTTACAGCTTTAGGGCGTTCCACATTGATAATTGCGAAACGTGTTTAGTCCCTTGTTTGAGCCGAATCTGGGTTTTACATGATTTGTGGAGCTCCCTCTGGTGTTGTGATCGTGGTATTCACTGACCTTTGGGAAGTATTTTGACATGTACATGGGTACCTTGGTCGCGTAGTGTATCTTGTAGACCAGGCCCATTGCAAGTTGCTGTACTCTGTCGTCTACTCTAAGCCATCCTAGGTTGTCAAAGTGGGCAGGGGTGAGGTGGGTTCCAAGAGTCAGGTCAAGCAGTAGTCTGACTAACTTGTTTTGAGATGTTTGTAATTTATTTTTTAGTGCCTTTGAGGTGCTTTGGTACCATGAGGTGCAAGCATAGTCGTAGTACCCTTGAATGAGTGCTCCTGCTAGAGTCTTCAGGGTATTCTTGTTTACCAGAGAGGAGATCCGGTACAAGAATCGCGTTCGTTGGTTGACTTTTTTTATTACATTGGATGCCATTTTGTCACAGGAAAGATTAGCCTCTAGGATGGAACCCAGGTAGGTAATTTCATCTTTCCTTGTGATAATATTGTCACCCACTGTAACCGAGAAGCCGTCGGTCTTGCTGAGTTTGTTATTTGAACCGAAGAGAATGGACTCTGTTTTGCCCATGTGTAATGATAGTTTGTTGTCGGCGAGCCATATGCAGATTTTGCCTAGTTCCTACCTCTGCTTCTCCCTGGACTCGCAACTCAACGGCAGGTCCCAGGCTCCCCCTCCCCCAGGATACTAGATACCCAGATACCCATCTCTTCTCCACTGCCTTCTCTTAAAGTTAATCAATACACAATGAAACAATATCTTTATCTATATCACATGGGGGATCACACAACATCTACATCAAATGGGGGACCCTGATGGAAACAAGACAAACGTCTTTCTCAGGTCTGCATCCCCTTAACAATTGTATGTATTGAGCCGTACTGTATTGTACCCATTCTGCAATCTGTTAAATAAAGTTTTCATTCATTCATTCATTCATTCATGTCAAAACTACTTTAATAAAACAAGATTTCCGTTTTTCATTTCTACTCATTCATCCTAAACAAGACAGCAATTCTACTTCTGCGTGCACCGGGAGAATTTAGCTCATAGCACAGATTTGGAATTGATAGGATGGACATTGCTGTTCTTAGGAAATTTTGCACATGGTGGAAATAATGGAAATTAACATTTCTAACATTAACATTTAGTGTATGTTTAAAGTTGATACATTGAGGCATGGTAGAATTTCACTTTATTTATATTACAGCAGTATCCGTTTTTAACATTACAAGTGTCTGACACTATAGACCCATGTTAAAAGTCAAAGTCAACTTTGTCATTTTCCAATTTGTGCAAGACATACAGAAAAATTCCATTACGTGCCCCCCTTCCCACGGTGTATATAGAAAGAGACAATAAACACAAAAGTAACATATAGGACACAATATACAACACACAGGTATATGTATAATATAAACAGTAGGCCTACCTACAATTAAGTTAATGAATTAATTAAATAAGAGGTAAAAGAGAACTTAGTGTAAATATTCCTTAATTTGTGTCAATGTTATAAAAATCCTATTGTATTCAACAAATTAATTATGATACACCACAATGTGCCCTATATCTATTCTAAATCTATGGCCTTGCGATTCCACGGCTGTGCAGTGCCGACAAGAGCAGGCGTTCCATCTCCTCTACAGAAACACTGACACTTCCATTCATTTAATGCAGGGATGTACACAGCATTTCACTTTCAACCAGGTATCTGCAAAAGTAGTTCACCCAGTCCTTGGGTACATACAGGTTTTGACCAGCAGATGGCAGCAACGAGGCAACTCAGCAGAGAGCAGCTGAGAATTAATTTACTGCACTAGCACCCGTGCGCGTGAATACTTTCGGCAGCCGACTTGCCCTTCCGTGTTGCTCTGATTGGCCGAGCGCATGAGCCGCGACACGCTCCTCAGCCAGAAGCAATACTAAGCTCCGCTTAACGCAATTTATACAAATGGAAGTATTGATTACGCCGTAACAAATCATTAAAAAAATATACCCTTAACTGGAATATGTTGTGCCTTTACACATATGTTGGATTATGTAATTGAACAACTAACTTTAGGTTAGTTTAACGCGTCCGTGTCCAGTCCTTTCGATTAGCCCCACCGTTCATTGTAAACAATGATGCATGTAGTTACTGTGTGTTGTTGTAGCCACCGGTTAATTCGCGATTTTTTATTGGTTTGTCATGACAAACCAATTACATAATCCAACATATGTGTAAAGGCACAACATATTCCAGTTAAGGGTATATTTTTTTAATGATTCGTTACGGCGTAATCAATACTTCCATTTGTATAAATTGCGCTAAGCGGAGCTTAGTATTGCTTCTGGCTGAGGAGCGCGTCGCGGCTCATGCACATGCGCGCGCTCGGCCAATCAGAGCAACACGGAAGGGCAAGTTGGCTGCCGAAAGTATTCACGTCCACCCGTGCGATAGGCATTCGGTTCATATCGATACTCTTATTTTGAAAATCCTGTGGCAAGTCTAATTTCCGCCCAAGCGCAGCTCCAGCCATAATATCTATGGCTCCGGCAGCTAACAACGTTCGGTTCATATGGATACTCTTATTTTGAAAATCCTGTGGCAAAGCCCAACAACAACAGCGTGCTATCTATGTTATGTTAGAGTGCGCATTTTGCGACCAGGAAATAAGTCCCTGCCTGTTTTTCCCTGCAACGCTTCCAATGCATCTTACATGCTTTGCATCCGATTCCTCACCAAAACGAACTAGTTAGCTGCTACCGGTAACTAAGTAAGGGATAATGTATGGCTACGAGGTCATTGTCGCAAAATAATTGACCGACACGGAGTTTAAAATACCGAGGCGCCGCGCCGAGGTGTTTTAAACGTAGTGAAGGTCAATTATTTTGCGACAATGACCGAGTAGGCTATACATTATCCCGCTTATTACATGGCTAACTTACTAACAATATACCTAATTCATTTGACAAATCGCAGTTGTTCTGTGGCTCTGTCAGCCCAAATAAAGTGATTATTATTATCGCGGGCAGCAGCCTCTGTTCTGGCTCCGCTGTGTTCTGGCTCCGCTCGTCGCTCCGCCCCCTGTCATCGCCGGCAGCACTGAATTGCACTGAAACAGTGTGTGTCAGTGGGCTTGATTGCCAACAGCTGCGCACTGCAGTCATTATTGAAAAAACAGCGGTCATTATTGAAAAATAATGACCGCAGTCGGGGGGCTATTGACCAATCACAAGCAAGCATTTCGGCGAATGTGAAAACGCCATGTAATAAACTAAGCTAACCCGGCTCAGAGGCAGATAAAACAGTGAGGAAAGGGAGGGGGCGGGATGCCTCAGGCTGCGGTTAGACTGACTGATGTTTTCGTTTCGTTTTGAAGATGAGTTTCGCTTTTCCAGGTCGCAAAGTAGTGGCAGCCGAGTTAGACATTCGTTTTGCAACCTGAGCACAGTGATGTAGTACAATGCCAAAGCAGTAGGTGGCAGTAGGTGGCGAACATGAAGGCAATTTTCAACCAATCAGAACTTGAATGAGGACACTCCACATCCTGTTAAAAATCTCAAAAGCCACCATCTTTAAATGCCTCCGCGAGCCATTTTAGCCAATGAAGCATTATTTTTCAGCAAGAAATAAAGTGCAATAAACAAAAACGGATACATTCACTGTGTGTTCTGCCTCATTTGTTGATGATTTGTTGATGAAACAAAACTAACATCAATCAACACAAGTGAACACCAGGGGCGGATTTAGGATTGTAGGAGATCCGGGGCTTAGCCCAGATAGGTGCCCGCTTTTTATTTTTTATTTTTTATTTTATTTATTTATTATTATTTTATTTTTATTAATTTTTTTGGGCGGGCAAGGGGTGGTTTGGAGGGGGCCTGGCACAACCCCCTCCACGGCAGATTTTCTTTGAATTTAATGAACCTGTACGTGCAATTTCCTGCAATATAGAGCCTTCAATCTTGACCAATAAAGCTGCTCTTTTCACTATAAAACTCAGTTAACCATAACGTAGTTATGGTTAGATTTATATATTGGGGGGGGGGGATATATCATATTTTTCATATGATCAAAAAGTGGTGGAGCAAGAGCATACCTTTGCTCCCCCAAGTTCAATAGTGGGAGAGCAGAGATGCTCCGAATGCTCTTATGGCCAGGCGTCTATGATTCACTGATACAAAGTAAAATAGTGCAGTGCAATAAAATAGTTAGTAAAATAGAATAAAATAATGCAATAGTGCATTGCAATAAAATAGTTATCATCGTATTTTTTCGGGAGGCCGGTAAGGAGTGCATTACAGTAGTCGAGTCAGCTTGAGATAAAGGCATGGATCTGGTTTTCAGCGTCCTTTTGATTTATAAATGGCCGTACTTTAGCTATGTTTCTAAGGTGGAAGAATTAAGTTTTTGTCAACTTGTTGATTGTGATTTAAAGCTTAGGTCTGAGTCTACCATAACACCAAGACTTAACTCACTCAAATACAGTTAGCAGCTGGATAGACCACAGATGGAAATTTTGGTGCAAACATATTTTCATGTAACAATGATGAATTGTCAATTCTTTTTTTTAAATTAAATAGATTCAGGGCTTTTCAGAAAACATTCGGGGCTTGAGCCCAAGTAGCCGCCCCCTAGCCCCGCCCCTGGTGACCACCAAGAGTGGATAGTTTAGTCTAAAAAAAGATCGCAGATGTTGTTAGCTACATGCTAACGTGAATGGAATATGCCATTATAACAGTATAGCATTGTGGCTAGCAGCTAACGTTAGCTCACGTCAGTTAGCCAGCCAGCACCAAACTGATATCAGGAGCTATCAGTAGCTAGATAACATTAGAGACAACGCCTCGTGTATTAAACAAAGGTGAATAGATGACTGGGCCATTTTGTTTAATGCTTGTTAAGATTGAAAGAGGAGCTCTGAGCTAACAGGGTCTGATAGCTAACGTTAGCCAGCTGCTCATGCAATCGTTAATGCTAGCAGAATGAATGGATGTAAACTTTATTTAACATATTGCAGAATGTGTACAATACAATACGGCTCAATACAAACAATTGTTAAGGGAATGCAGACTGTTGTAGCTTGGACTGGGGTCCTTATAACAATAACTTGACAACACATGGTAGCTGCAGCTATAGCTCTGTTGTCACCGGACGTTGGTGAGGGCACGCAGATGTGGGTATCTACTGCGCATGGGCGTTGAGCAACAACGGCTCCACGCAGATTACATGACACGTTGTCGGCGAGTTTTGGCGAGTATCCAAAACGGAAACACAATTTCAGCGTTTTCAGTAGGGCCAAAACGTTTCCTGCCAAAACGGCATTTCTATCTAACAGGGACAGCAAACGTATCCAAAACGTATTCAAAACGAAAACGAAAACAGTCTGTGTAACCATGTCCTCAGCCTCTCTCTGTCCCTCGCTCTACTTCAATGATTCTAAGAGAGGTCAAAGGAGTTTGATAGTATTTACTGAGGATGGCCAGATAATGGTGATATTTAAACATAACAAATATAATACATAATAAATGTATACATGATCATGCAACATTAAAAAGGTTGTGTGTTGTGAGTTCCAAAAAATTAAACTGAGTTATTTCAAGTTTAAAGCTCAATATATCAAAACGTGGCACTTTACAGTGAACAGGAGGTCTATTTGTATTAAAACAATAGATTGTTTGTGAGGATTCGCCTGTTCCCTGGACCTTTATTCCCTGTCTCCTCACCTCACCAGCCCCCACCTTTGGACTTTCCCTGTCTACTCTCCTCAATAGCCCCCACCCTTGCGATGTTTTACTTTCCTCTACTCTTCACCAGCCCCCACCCTTGGACTACCTTTCACAGCTGTCATAGTTTATGATTAGCGCCCCAGAGGGCTTTAAATACCTGGACCTCCCCTCCAGTCCTTGTCGGGTCGTTCTGTATGCTGGTTCTGTGTTCTGGACTCTGTATCTTTATCTGTGTTCAGTGTTCATGGAGTCCTGGACGTTACCATCACCTGCCGCGTCTCCGGCGTGAGACGTCGACGTGCCAGCCATCACCACCTGTCGCCGTTTGCCTGGAGTGGGACACCGTCTGCGCTCTCTAATTCTCTACGGGAGGTTTTCCAGTGTTCCCACTCCAGACGTCAAGCCGGCGCGCATCGCTTCCTATTTCCACGGGAGGATGCGTCTCTTCGCCCCGGTCCCCTGGGACCCCGGTGTTCTGCGCTGCCCGTCTACAGCTTCCGAGGAGGATCTCCGTGCCAGGCCTGGAGTGGTGTTCCCACTCCAGACGTCAAGCCGGCGCGCTCCCACTCCAGACGTCAAGCCGGCGCGCTCCCACTCCAGACGTCAAGCCGGCGCGCATCGCTTCCTAGTTCCACGGGAGGATGCGTCTCTTCGCCCCGGTCCCCTGGGACCCCTGTGTTCTGCGCTGCCCGTCTGCAGCATCCGAGGAAGATCTCCGTGCCAGGCCTCCGCCGTCGGAACCCTGTCATCCCTGTAAGCAGCTGGCCCTCGCCCTGTCCAAGGCCTTAACCCTGTTCTCTGTCCCTGTCTCCAGCCCGCCTCTCCGGGCCTCTGTCCCCCTCTCCAGTGCCCCTGGTCCTGGTCCTTGACATTTTGCCCTGGCCCTGTCCCTTAGCCTTAGTCCCTTAGCCTGTTCGCCTCTTAAAGGCACAGTGCCGCATTTTCCCTATTTTCTTTGACTCCAGTGTTTTTTGTGTTCTCCCTTAAAGGGACAGTGCCGCCTTTTGTTATGTAATGAATAAATGCCCTGTTTTGGCTTACTCTCATACCTGTCTTGTGTTGTGCGATTGGGGTCGGTTACAAACCATAACATTGTTTTTCATTTAAATGTCTGGAAGAGCTCAATTTATTTTTTTCAAATTATATTTTCGTTACCTTTTTTTGAGTTGATCTAAATGTTACTTATTGTGGGCTTATGATATCGTCTCATATCGATTCCAGGCACCTGCATCGTATCGTATCGTGGCAGACTTTGTGATATCGGCAAATATCGTATCGTTGTCCAAAGAATCGATATCGTATACATCCAACACCAAATCCCATAATTCCTTACACGTAACGTGTCTGGCTGTGTGACGTCAACTTGTCAGCATGAAAATGACAGCCAAACATGGCACTGCAACTAAATAACACGAATACAATAGGCACATTTGTGACTGTTACAAATATAACACGTTTTATACTTGTGCTACAAGATTTTGGCCTGTGCTACAAAACTATCAACCTCTGTAGCACCAGTGATATGTGCAAAAAAAGTTAACGTACAGCCCTACAGACATGATGTGACCCATGTACTGCATATTTTATACTGAGGAAGAAAAACGGAGCAGGATTGGTAAACGGGAGTGGGTTTGGCTCTGGATTGGGACAGGATTGGGATCAATCAATCCTCTGTGGGAGTGGGAGGGAGTGGGATTTTTTCTAAACTCTCATTTGGAATTGGGATGGGATGGGATTATTTCTGTGGGAGTGGGAAGGAGCGGGAGTCAAAATCCACTCACATGTCAGCCTCTAGTGCAGAGCGTAGGGATCTTGGGGGGGGTGTAGTTAGAAGATGCAGAGCGTAGGGGTCTTGAGGGTGTGTAATTAGAAGATGCAGAGCATAGGGGTCTTGAGGGTGTGTAGTTAGAAGATGCAGAGCGTAGGGGTCTTGAGGGTGTGTAGTTAGAAGATGCAGAGTGTAGGGGTCTTGGGGGGGTGTAGTTAGAAGATGCAGAGAGTAGGGGTCTTGAGGGGGTGTAGTTAGATGATGTATTTTAGTGTATTGTAACCTACTGATTCCTACTGTGTTTTAATTATTGTACCGTCTTAATTATTGTAGTGCTCATGTCACCTGCCCCAGAGACTACAGTTGAAAATTAGCCAACCTGGCTAAAGTGGCATATTTACAGTAAAATGTTCCTTAATATGCACTGTCTCTGTATTTTAAACCAATAAATACAAATACCTGAGGTGGGAGGGAGCCGTTCCCCTCGCTGCGCGGGATGCCAGGTCAGGAACCTTGAAGCGGATTCCCATGGCGTTGGGAAGCCAGTGCAGCTCTCTGAGAAGCAGGGTGACGTGGGCCGACTTTGGTAGATTGGAGATCTTATAAAGCTATTTAAAGCAGATTTAACCAAAACAGCATTCATATTCACATGGTGCTCTTTGTCAATCAATCAATCAATCTGTCAATCATTTGTCAGTCTCATAAACAACAAATGGCACACAATGTAGTCTCCTATCGGTTCTCATTAGTGCATCCTTCCTTTTTAGCTATAGGTTTTTCCCCCAATACTTGGCATGTTGATGTAACAGATACTTGGCCTGGGTTCTTGTAACGGAACTGATTGGAGATTGATCTCCCTTAAAGGAGTGGCTAGAAGGCCTATACACCAGCCACTCTAAGAGCACATTAATGCTGGGGGAACAGCAAGACGTTTACAGCACATTTTATATGATCGCTGTATCACAATCGATGAGTAGAGATGATTTATCACCTGTATTGTGATGAAATGATGATATCGTTGGGCACAATTATTATTATTATTATTTATTTTTTTACTTTTATTTACCCAGGGTAGGTTCCCTGAGCACGGATACTCTTTTTCAGCAACACTGTTGACCACTAGGAGCTGCCCAGTACAACCACAGTCTGACACTGTTGACCACTAGGAGCCGCCCAGTACAACCACAGTCTGACACTGTTGACCACTAGGAGCTACCCAGTACAACCACAGTCTGACACTGTTGACCACTAGGAGCTGCCCAGTACAACCACAGTTTGACACCGTTGACCACTAGGAGCTGCCAAATACAACCACATTCTGACACTGTTGACCACTAGGAGCCGCCCAGTACAACCACAGTCTGACACTGTTGACCACTAGGAGCCGCCCAGTACAACCACAGTCTGACACTGTTGACCACTAGGAGCCGCCCAGTACAACTACAGTCTGACACTGTTGACCACTAGGAGCCGCCCAGTACAACCACAGTCTGACGCTGTTGACCACTAGGAGCTACCCAGTACAACCACAGTCTGACACTGTTGACCACTAGGAGCTGCCCAGTACAACCACAGTCTGACACTGTTGACCACTAGGAGCTGCCCAGTACAACCACAGTCTGACACTGTTGACCACTAGGAGCCGCCCAGTACAACTACAGTCTGACACTGTTGACCACTAGGAGCCGCCCAGTACAACCACAGTCTGACACTGTTGACCACTAGGAGCTACCCAGTACAACCACAGTCTGACACTGTTGACCACTAGGAGCTGCCCAGTACAACCACAGTCTGACACTGTTGACCACTAGGAGCTGCCCAGTACAACCACAGTCTGACACTGTTGACCACTAGGAGCTGCCCAGTACAACCACAGTCTGACACTGTTGACCACTAGGAGCTGCCCAGTACAACCACAGTCTGACACTGTTGGCCACTAGGAGCTGCCCAGTACAACCACAGTCTGACACTGTTGACCACTAGGAGCTGCCCAGTACAACCACAGTCTGACACTGTTGACCACTAGGAGCTGCCCAGTACAACCACAGTCTGACACTGTTGACCACTAGGAGCTGCCCAGTACAACCACAGTCTGACACTGTTGACCACTAGGAGCTGCCCAGTACAACCACAGTCTGACACTGTTGGCCACTAGGAGCCGTCCAGTACAACCACAGTCTGACACCATTGACCACTAGGAGCTGTCCAGTACAACCACAGTCTGACACTGTTGACCACTAGGAGCCGTCCAGTACAACCATAGTCTGACACCATTGACCACTAAGAGCTGCCCAGTACAACCACAGTCTGACACCGTTGACCACTAGGAGCTGCCCAGTACAACCACAGTCTGACACTGTTGACCACTAGGAGCTGCCCAGTACAACCACAGTCTGACACTGTTGACCACTAGGAGCTGCCCAGTACAACCACAGTCTGACACAGTTGACCACTAGGAGCTGCCCAGTACAACCACAGTCTGATACTGTTGACCACCAGGAGCTGCCCAGTACAACCACAGTCTGACACTGTTGACCACTAGGAGCCAGTGTTAATTTTGTCAACTAAAATGATGACGAAAGATGTTCGTCAACGAAGGTTTTATTCATGACGACAACGAGACGTGACGTCACGTTATTGAAGACCATGTGACGCTAATGAGACTAAATAGTTTATCAAATATCGTTGACCACAACTGAGGACACAAAAATCTAATTTACAAAAACCAGGACGAAATTTCTCTTCATGTATGTTGATATTGTTGACTAAAACAAGACGAGACAAAATAATGATAACTTTTCTTAATGCCCTCGTCCCGACAGAGCAGTGTGACAGGGAGCTCTGTTATTAGCATTAGCTGAAGAGCTATTTGAAAAGCTAGTTTTAGCTTAACGTTACCTTGGCTAAAGTTGGGACTATTCATAATCCAGCTGCAGACCTGCAAGCAAAGTACAGCAAGTTGGCAAAGGAGTATTCCAAGGTAAATAACTTTTTCCAGTAACGTTACATTGTTTGTATTTCCATCTAGCTTGCTTTAACTAGTGGCTAACCTAGCTCACGCTAATGTGGCTAACTGATCGACCTCTCGCACACAATCGAATGTTGTGGACAGCCATACTGGTGACAATGTTTAGCTTTTAGTGCCAAATGATAAGAGTCTGAGGCGGAGTCTCAAAATAGAATGTTGAATATTTATTGTGCATTTAAAATCACAACAGAGCCTCTGCTACTACAGTATAGCTAACCTAAATGGAGCCTTCTGGAAGCAAGTGCAACAACGTATAATGTCTGTGTGGAACACGGACCAATGTGCCAACAACCTTTCCGTGGGTGAAGCATAGTTGAGCATAGTTGTCATTTAATGATACTAATACTAATCTATACAATCACCTGTTGTTGAATAAATACCATTACTTTCTAGTTATTACTAAAAAACAGTATATATAAAACTAGCTGTAAAAAAGAAAAGAAACAAAGTTTTATAATTTATATAATAATTTTTTTTAGTACATTAACTAAAAATAGACAAAAATGTCATCCGTTTCCGTCGACTAAATCTAGACTAAAACAAAAAAGATTTTTTTTGGACAAAAACTGACTAAGACTAAAATGCTCAGACATTTAGTTGACTAAAACTGACTAAACTAAAAATAAATGAAGATGACTAAATATGATGAAAACGAAAAAGGAGCACTTGACACATGACTAAGACTAAAATGAAAATAGCTGCCAAAATTAACACTGCTAGGAGCTGCCCAGTACAACCACAGTCTGACAGTGTTGACCACTAGGAGCTGCCCAGTACAACCACAGTCTGACACTGTTGACCACTAGGAGGCGTTATTCATTCACTTTCCCGCCCAGAGTTTCCCTGCCGGTCCGGGGCATTGAACCAGCGACCTTCCGGTCCCAAGACTGCTTCTCTAACCTTTAGGCAACCTCATTCTGTCACCTGGATAACAGATCTTCAGTATTTGAGGGGATGATATTTCACAATAACAGAGTCTGGATTTGATATCACTTTATATTATGATTCAGGTCAATGCCATGAACAGCACTTGGATTATTTATTTTGTGATTTTGCATGTGAACAGATACCCCCCCCCCCCCCCCCATCCTCTCTACTCTCTCTCACAGCCACCTCTGTGACCCTACCTAAATCACGCCCAGGGGGCAGAGTGTGTAACAAACACCCACCCACCCAACATCAGGCGTCCCTTGCGTGGCGGCCGCGGCACCATTATGGAACCATTACGTATTCATACCTCGTTGTTGGTCACTCTAATACACCCCCCCAGCCCCCCCCCCCCGCGTCACCATTATAAACGCAGACATGCAGGGTGAGAATGGAAATATCATACCTGTCAGTCAAACAGTGTGTGTGTGTGTGTGTGTGGGGGGGGGGGGGGGGGGGGGGGGGGTCAGTTCACGGAGGTGTACGACGACAGCCATGTAAAAGCAGTCGCGGGAATAATTGCATATGAATAGAGGAAATCACGCCTACCATTTGAATACCGCTGACCTTATGTTATATGTGTCGCTCTTCGTCTTGTGCTGAATTACCTGCGTCGCATATGAACCCGGCGCACCTGGCCCGGGGGTTGCCATGGATACCGGGCTCCACAGTCACATATGTGTACACACACACACAGTGCACACGCACGTGCACAGAAACGCACAGACACACATCCTGCACACAGTGCAGTCTCTCCTCCTAGTACGCGGAGGTGTAGGAGTTTAGCGGCGGAGATATAAAACAACCTATCGTCCTCCAGCCGGTGCTGCTGCCGAGAGAGAGAGAGAGAGAGAGAGAGAGAGAGAGAGAGAGAGAGAGAGAGAGAGAGAGAGAGAGAGAGAGAGAGGAGAGAGAGAGAGGGGAGATATTGTGCTGACCCAGACCTCCTGTTAATCTGGGCCCCGTAGGCGGAACCATGTATTGGACGATCTCAATCAATCCGTCAAGGTGTCAAGGCCTCTCTCCCCCGCGGTCCCTCAGCCCCTCCTCTTATTTCTTCCCTCCCGAGGACTGTGTCTTTCTTTCTTTTTTTCTTTCTCTTTCTTTCTCTTTCTCTCTCTTTCTCTTTCTTTCTTTCTTTCTTTCTTTCTTTCTTTCTTTCTTTCTTTCTTTCTTTCTTTCTTTCTTTCTTTCTTTCTTTCTTTCTTTCTTTCTTTCTTTTCTTTCTTTCTTTCTCTCTCTCTCTCTCTCTCTCTCTCTCTCTCTCTCTCTCTCTCTCTCTCTCTCTCTCGGTGCATGCTGGGAATGAGATTGGAGGGATTGGAGAGGTTGGAGGTTGGAGGTTGTAGTGAGTTTTTTTCTATCTTTATCTGTCTATTTTGTTAATTTGTTTATGGGATATTGTAATATAAGGTGTAGTGTTGGTTTTGCTGTGTGTTTTGGTGTGTATAGGGTTTAAGTGGGAGTGGTTTTGTTTGTTTGGCCGCATCGGCCAGGCTGTGCTGCTGGATGAACGTCAGACGCCAATATGGACTTTTCTAAAATTGGTAGAAAGCATGGTATTAAGATATCTGTTCCTAATGTATCAGTAGAGGACTGCAGTTTGGCAGTTGGAAGTATTGTTGGACATAAAAGCATTAAATCAGCTGCGAAGATGAATCAAGGAGTAGTGATTTTTCTTGACTCATTGGACAAGGTGCACTACACTGGTTCAATCGGGGATAAGTGTTGACGGGGGCTTTTCTTTCTGTAGAGCCGCTCTCCACACCAGGCAGAAAATGTCTTTATTTCCAACGTTCCGCCGTTCATCAGTGATGAACTATTGAGAAGTCAACTAGCACGACATGGGAAGATAATTTCCCCTATAAGAAAAATGTCGTCGGGATGTAAATCTCGCTTTAAAGCATGTTGTCTCACACAGGCGACAGGTTTTAATGATTCTAAACAACAGCGGAGAGGAGCTTGAGTTGGTTTTTAAGATAAAGGTTGATGAGTTTGATTATGTGGTTTTTGTGAGTTCTGGTAGTTCGGGGAAGTGTTTCAAATGCGGGGAACTGGGTCATATCTCCCGCGATTGTGGCGGGGGAGAGGGCAGGGCGACCTCAGCCCCAGCCCCCCCAAGAGGAGCGCGGGGCTGAGATCAGCGCAGGTAGTGGTACAGGAGGTAGGGGTGAGTGGTGCAGCGCGCAGCAGAGAGCGGTGACGACAACAGAGTCCCGCTGCAGAACGCCAGCAATGTAAATAGAGTCCTTTTGCAGACTGACAGTAGCGCAGCAGATAGTATCCAGCTGCAGGGCCACAGAACCGGTGTAGCAGGTACGACGCAGAGCCTTGGTACAGAGGAGGGAGGAGTGAGGGAAGCTGCCCCCCCTCAACTAGTGGCGACTGTGGGGGTAACAGGGGGTGGTGCGGGGTGGTGCAGGTACAGAGGAGGGAGGGGTGGGAGACGCTGTTCCCCCTCAACCAGTGGTTGTGTAGGTAAGGAGGTGGGAATCGGAGATGCTGCCCCCCCTTCAACAAGTGGCGAGGTAACAGAGAGAGAGCAGAGGTTTTTTTTTTGTCCCCCCAAGCCCAACACCGCGTCAGGGTAAAAAAAAAGGAATCAAAAAAATTTGACAAGTGAAGTAATAGAGGGAACATTTGAATGTGGTGGACAATGTACACAGTCAGACAGTGGATGGCGTGGTGGGAAGTGATGGAGGGGTGGGCTCTCAGGATAAGAAAAGAGTGACAAGTTTGATCATAGACGACTCAGGTTCCTCTCAGTCCAGTATGGACCGAGGATGAAATTGAAAAACAATGGGGGGATGACATCTCAAGTGTTGAGGAAGATGAGTTCCAAATGCTTCTCAAGTGTCTGATTCACAACGGAAAAAATGTTATGCAGTCAGGCAGATACAGAAGTTCCTGCACACAACAAAAAATTTGAGAAGTGTCAAAGTGGAAGATTTTTTTGAAGATTTAGAGATGTTTATTTTTTCAGCAAAGACTCAAATGAGGTCGAAGAACAGTGGGGGGGTACACTGCCCAGGAAGTTTTTAGACTGAGGAAGATTGTTCAGAAGCTCAGAAAACTGGATAATATAGTGTTACCGTGATAATGGAGCTTCTGATGTGTGGAGCCCGGCTGGACATTCAGGAAGGAGTAGACCTGGGCTTGGACAGTGTTTGCAAGCAGTTGGGACAATGACACTGAAAGATGTTGTGAATGTAGCCGGGTCAGAGGAAGTGGCTTCTTTATTGGGCTGAGGACGGCCTGTCGCAACAGGGTCTGTCTGGACGATTGGACTGAAGCGCGGAGCGTCGGGGAACAATACCTGTTGCAGGATTATGTCGGTGGAACGGAAGGTCCTGATGAAGGGGATCTTTTTTTTCATGAGCTGGATATAAAAACTGACACAAATGGACTGACGGGACCTTTTTGGGTTGCTCATATGTTGTTCATGACATATTATGTGTTGAATGGAAGTATGGATATTTTTTTGTTTGGGTGGAGCTTCAATGGTTTTTTGTTGTGTTGCAGACGGACAGGTGTATTTTAGCATTTTTTTTGTTGTGAGATCTCATGTGGTTTTAAGTGTGATGGGGACGTATGTTTGCCCGATATAATGTGTAGTTCGTTGTTTTAATTGTATTGACATACACATTGTACATTGTAATGAGAAATATGTAAATAAATGTTTTTCTAAAATCAAAAAAAAATCAATCTTTCTCTCTCTCTCTCTCTCTCTCTCTCTCTCTCTCTCTCTCTCTCTCTCTCTCTCTCTCTCTCTCTCCTCTCTCTCTCTCTCTCTCTCTCTCTCCTCTCTCTCTCTCTCTCTCTCTTTCTTTCTTTCTTTCTTTCTTTCTTTCTTTCTTTCTTTCTTTCTTTCTTTCTTTCTTTCTTTCTCTTTCTTTTTTGTTTATCTCTTTCTTTCTCTTTTTCTCTCTCTCTCTTTCTGTCTTGAGGGCAACCATGAAATGAGAATATAAAGGAGATATGGCTCTTGCCATCTGGTGTATGCGTGTCCTGTCTGTGTGTGTGTGTGTATGCGTGTCCTGTCTGTGTGTGTATGCGTGTCCTGTCTGTATGCGTGTGTGTGTGTGTGTGTGTGTGTGTGCGTGTGTGTGTGTGCGTGTGTGCGTGTGTGTGTGTGTGTGTGTGCGTGTGCGTGTGTGTGCGTGTGTGGACTCGCCTCGGCCCCCATCCCGTCATAACATGTCATTCTGGACACCATTACTCTGGCAGAGACAGACTCTAGGGCTCAGTGACACAGACGGAACAGGGTCATCTGTCAGACAGCCAAGACAAGGGTATGTCCGTGTGTGTCTGTGTGTGTGTGTGTGTGTGTGTGTGCATGCGTGCGTGCGCAGGGTGTGAATGCGTCTTATCTGGGTATGCAGTCTGTTTGCGTATGCCATTCGGCACACACCCAAATGTCCGCCAATGTTAGAGTATCCTCTCTTTGACATGCGCGCATGCCATAAGTGCGTGAGTGTGTGTGTCATAGAGATCCCGGGACGGCTGTCAGTCACTCACTCGGACAGGCGTATAATACCATTAGCTTACGACCCCTGCTCTCATCGCTCACCTCCCCGCCACCAGGAGTGCAGAGGTTACCATAGTAACCAGTTCCACCGGGAATGTCGCCCGGGGGCATGCGGTTCTGGCCTGGAGCCCTTGAGATTTGTGTGTGTGTGTTTGTTGGGTTTAGAGGAGGGGGGGGGGGGGGGGGGGCGGGCGGAGGTAGGGAGGAGTTATGGTGGCCTTTGACCTCTTCAAGGTCTTACGGACGAGCGGGTAGCAGAGCAGGGACGCACCGGGTTGTAAATTCAACGGATCCCATCTTCGACAGAGAACAACAGTTGTCTGGACGGGAGAGGACTCTATAGTCGGTGTTGACTGCATGCTGCTGTTGCCTGCATCCCTTATTCCACCAAACCTCGGGGGAGAAAAGATGCTCTCTAAAAAGTGCGTTTGTGGGTGTGTTTCAGAGAGAGAGAGAGAGAGAGAGAGAGAGAGAGAGAGAGAGAGAGAGACAAGACAGAAAAGGAGACGAGAGGTCAGCCGATGAAAGCGGTCGTCGAGGTCTTACCACACACGCTTTGTACCGCCGAAGCCCAAGTCGGAACACAACACGCGTCGCCTGCACTTGCGTGCAATCACAAGCTTATCCCGAACGTGTACAGTACAATAAAAAACAGTCAATAGAAGTAGTAATAGACACCTATTCCAATGTTTTATATATACTGTAAACATAGTGAAGTGTTGGTCCAGTATTTATGTACGAATCTTTCCGGTGCAAAATCTGAATTCATTGAATTCATGAAATAATGTATA
>NC_140165.1:35523494-35547216 GCF_963971535.1 Notolepis coatsorum | reverse complement strand
TCCTGTTCTCCCCCACAGCTCCTCTCCCTGCATGTTCAGCAGGTTTTGGGGGAGCGGTGGGAGTTATACACACACACACACACACACACACACACACACACACACACACACACACACACACACACACACACACACACACACACACACACACACACACACACACAGTGCATCAAATCCCAGATCCCATACCAAGTCTAGATACCGGCTGCTTCTGTGAAATAAAATGTGAAAGCCTGTCGAATGGGAACACAGTCCGCAGTCCAGTTATATAGATTCCATGCAGAAATCCATTGTATTGATTTAGCATATTTATGGTTTATCATATGTGTTCAATCATTCATACCACCAACTATGAAAACATATTGAAAAACGTGAAAAGCTCCAGGGCTCCAGACTAACTTTTTACATTGGTTGCACCACCACATAATTTAAGGTGCACCCAAAAATGTCCACTGCGCCTTTTGCCGCTGCAATAATACATTTTAAGCGTTACCCTTAAACATACCTTTTTTGTCAGTTTCCATACACATTAGTAATTTCTTAAGATGTTATGTAAATTATTGTAAAAAATAACATTGTATTACAGTTAGCTCGCAAAGTCCAATCCTTCACCTTTTTATGTCTATTTTAAACACATTCAGCTCAGCTCCAGTTAGAGCTGTCCCAAGCCAAGCCTGTTTTTGGGATTCGAACATTCGGCCAGGGGTTGTTCGAACGGATGTTCGAACACTCATTTTTTAATCATGCAAACAATTGGCTCCTAAATAGGGAGGTGTAGTCTGACGTCACTTTGGACCGCCTGCGAGGTCCACCCGTATAGGGAATTTATCTTTGGGAAAATGGATTATCGGCTATTGTAACAATTCTACCCTCATGGACATTGGAAAGCTTTCCATTTTTGCACAAAATGAGTTCCCTTCTATCACTAACATTATTTGTTAAGCATTTTTGGTTGAAATAAAATTCAGCTATTTTTCTTTTTTTTTTACAATTAATTGCGAATATTTTTCATGTTGAGCTATAGATTGTGGATGAATACGCCACAGAAAGGTACACCATTGCAAATGTTGATGCTTATTTGTTTAAACGAGACGATTTAGAAATGGGCAATGGGCAAATACATTGTGTTTTCAAGATGGTGGACCGGCCGGAAACAGCAATCATGTAACCACTACACCTCCCTATAGACCAGGAAGTAACCACTACACCTCCCTATAGACCAGGAAGTAACCACTACACCTCCCTATAGACCAGGAAGTAACCACTACACCTCCCTATACTAATAGTCTTTCGGGTATTTTATTTTGAAAAATGGCCACTTCCGCCCGCGTCTCAACCCAGCGTACTGTCGAGTCTTGACTAGCAAAGTTTAGGCACATAGCGCACATTTCTGCGGTTGAGTAGTAGTAACTACTTACTGGTCACGGGAGGCTTGAATAACGTTTGAATGATAATCCATTTTGTGAATACACTTGTTGAAACAGCTTTGTTGGCCGACGGCTCCTGCTATCTTAACGTTAGCTAAAGCTAAAGGGCTGCGCCCTAACGTTACATAGCTTAATTAACGTGTATAACATACCTGTGTAACGTTAAGCAGCTTGTGTTCCGCTGGGAAAGCATCACTGCATACACTTTGTTTAATCCAAACGTCCATCAGAAACGTTGTATTATGAAACCAGTATGAGACGCTGTGCTTTTTTATCATTTCAATGCTCACATGGCTGTGTTGTTTATCCCGTCATTCAGCGAATAATAATGGCAGGGTGATGATCAGAGCCAATGCAGAGGCAGATCTGGGCTGGTCTTTGCATAATGCACGTGTTATAGCCAATCAAAGGCAGAGATTTTTATTTTTTTAGAACGCACATGGCCACGGGGAAAAAAGACGCTAAACACACACACATACACACAGACAGACAGACCTGCTGGGAGCTGGGAGCACCCAGTGCGACAAGGGAAAACATCCAGTCGCACAGCTCTGAGTTTTGGTTGCAAAATGCGACCAAAACGGGGCGCACTCTGGAGCCCTGAAAAGCTCAGTTTTTTAATCATACTAATTTGGATGTTATGTATTCAAAGGAGCGCTTCTTGCAGCAATGATTATGATAATGATGATACTAATGATGACGATGGTGATGATACTAATAATGGTGGAGATGATGATAATAATGATGATGATGATGATGATGATGATGATGATGATGATGATGATGATGATGATGATGATGATGATGATAATAATGATAATAATGATAATAATGATAATAATTATGATGATGTCCAAAGATGCTAAATTTGTCAGACTTGACCATACCACTATAATATTATAATGCAATTTGAATTGGCGGAGTAGTGACTAACAGGCATTTGATTGGCGATATTGGTGAGTGATAAACCAGCGTGTGATTGGAGGGATCAGTGCTCTGACAGGTGTGTGTCCCGCCCCCAGGTGAGAAGCCCTACAAGTGCTCGTGGGAGGGCTGCGAGTGGCGCTTCGCCCGGAGCGACGAGCTCACGCGACACTACCGCAAGCACACTGGAGCCAAGCCCTTCAAGTGTAACCACTGTGACAGGTCTGTAGAAACACAGCTCTCTCTTTGTCTTTGTCTCTCTCTCTCTCTCTCTCTCTCTCTCTCTCTCTCTCTCTCTCTCTCTCCTCTCTCTCTCTCTCTCTCTCTCTCTCTCTCTCTCTCTCTCTCTCTCTCTCTCTCTCTCTCTCTCTCTCTCTCTCTCTCTCTCTCTATCTCTCTCTCTCCCTCTCTCTCTCCCTTTCTCTCTCTTTCCCTCTCTCTCTCCCTTTTTCTATCCCTTCCTCTCTCTCCCTCCCCCCTCTCTCCCTCCCTGCATCCCTCTCTCTCCCTTCCTTCATCCCTCCCTCTCTCCCGCCCTTCATCATCCTTCTCTCTCTCTCTCTTCTCCCTGCCTGCCTCGTCTCAGAGTAACGTGTGTGCCCTTTAATGTTGACACTCCTATGACATTAAGACTGAGACGACTAACTTACTCACCGCTTGAGAAAGTAATTTTTCTCTGACTGTCAGAGCACTAAGTAGTATCTCGCTAACATAATAACTAACCATTAAACGGAAGGTTTGGCAGCGTTATCCAGGATCCTGGTTTAGACGGGGACGTTTCAGGCGTTAGCAGGTGCTCCTTGCTATGCCGAGGATTTCAAACGGGGTACGATGAAGGTGCCCCAAATATGCCATTTGTAGATTCCACCGAAGAAGCGAGAGTATAGGCCTAGTGACGCGTCTCTACGGTACCGAGTTAATTTCTTCTTTTGAATCAACGCGTGGCATTTCTGGGGCACGTTCATCTTACCTCGTTTGAAGTCATTAGCGCAGCGATAGGAGAGGCGAACGTGGGACGTTTTAACTCCGCGGTTCAAACCACGGTCGTCACAAATAATAACCTTCTCTGTCATAATCAGGATGATCGGGGGAAGGGAGAGAAAAGGACCAGAATCTGCAGAGGAAGAGGGAACATTAATTTAATGACCTAATTTATAAATGCAGAGATGAGGTATGAGATGATGAAATGAGATACCACCTCTCGTGTGCCGTGAGTTTGAATCTAGTGCATGGCCACATTTATCTTACATCTTGGTAAATGGCTGCTTTTTTACATCTTACCTGTTACTCTCCACTGTATAATAAAGGTGCTATACAGTAGATACAATATTTACATAGAGTAAATTATTCAAATAATAACAATAATACATCCACAGAGCTTTTAGAAAGGTGTGGAATAAAGGTATTACTTTTCCAACCCCCAAATATTATTGATTAACACTTTAAGTGCCGAAAACGTGTTTAGGCGTCCTTCCCCGCCATGCTCAAGTTGCCGAGGACGCCGTAACTCGTCTTTAACACTATGGGAGAAATCCGGAAAATGACTGTGGATTGCCAGCGCTATTTGTCTATGGAGAAATTCCCCTTCTTTGCAGGGCTATAACTTTTTAAATTCTATTGCTACATTGCCATTATTAGGGCCCATTCAAAGTCCTATATGTATTGTTCATTGTGTAGCAACGTTAAACTTTTTCATTCACATATTCATAGTAAAGTATGGTCTAATGTATAAGTATGTTTTCATCTCTTTCTGCAGCTTTCTCCAGAACGTGATATATAGCCCCAAATGCATTATATTGATGATGAAATACAGTTTGATGGCAATCGTGGCGATATAAAAAATTTCAATTGGACGTACTTCTAGAATGATCTACGTATGATCTGATGATGACCGGATGGGCGGGGGATCGTTTATAATTCCGTGGGCAGCGTTATATCATTCATCTAGTGTGGGTGATATGTTCATCATAACAGTTTATATGGAATACGATCAAAAATAACGCTGAATCTTACCGTATCCTCCTCGCGCCGTTGGGCGATGAGTGTGGAACAGTCATTTACCTATTATGGTATGTAGAAATATCGGGTCCATTTCCAGCTTGTATAATAGTATATATGTCCAAATCATGTTGTTTATCGAGTTATTGGCAATCGATCGCTATGTATTGTGTCGAGATCGAGTCCCGGTAGCCAAACAGAGTGCCCGGAAGTAATACGGCCGACCAGCACAACCTCCATAGCACTTCCTGTTTGGCGATTGCGCCGATCGGCCACCAGATGGCGCTCCTGAACCACCAGAGAGCTCAGTGGGTCCTCCTGGTGGATCTCAGGCCAGCGGAGGGGAAATATGAATCCGATCGCAGATTTTTGAAATATTGATATAAGGACGCTGTAAAGCGTCCTCCGGCAACTTGAGCATGGCCGGGAATGATGCTTTTAAGCGTTTTCCGGCAGTCAAAGTGTTAATATCAATATTTCAAAAATCTGTGATCGGAATCATATTTTCCATCCGCAGCCTTCACACACAGTTCTGAGCTCCTCTCAAACCTCTAGCGGTTCAAGAGCGCCATCTGGTGACCGATCGGCGCAATCGCCAAAGAGGAAGTTACAGTACTAGGACGATGTGCTATTCACCCATATTACTTCCGGGCACTCTCTATAGGTCCCGGGACTCGATCTCGACACAATACATAGCGATCCGTTGCCAATAACTCGATAAACAACATGATTTGGACGTATATACTATTATACAACCTGGAAATAGATTGCGTATTTCTACATCCCATAATAGGAATATTTCAGTTCCACGCTCATCGTCCAACGGCGCGAGGAAGATACGGTAAGATTCAGCGTTATTTTTGAACGTGTTCGATATAAACTGCTCTGATGATCATATCACCCACACTAGATGAATGATATAACGCTGCCCACGGAATTATAAACGATCCCCCGCCCATCCGGTCATCATCAGATGATACGTAGAAACTTCTAGAAGTACGTCCAATTGAAATTTTTGATCTCGCACAGATTCCTACCAAACTGTATTTCATCATCAATATAATGCATTTGGGGCTATAAATCACGTTCTGGAGAAAGCTGCAGAAAGAGATGAAAACATACTTATACTTTAGACCATATTTTACTATGAATATGTGAATGAAAAAGTTTAACGTTGCTACACAATGAACAATACATATAGGACCTTGAATGGGCCCTAATAATGGCAATTTAGCAATAGAATTTAAAAAGGTATAGCCCTGCAAAGAAGGGGAACTTTTCCATAGACAAATAGAGCTGGCAAGGGATGGTATATCATGAATGTAGCCTTAGGCAATCAAAGTGTTAATAAAAAAAATTTGCAGGTCCAAAATGTATGTTGTTGTTGACACTTTGAGTTAGCTGCCCTGATGGTTTTGTTAACACTTTCGGGGCCACTGGGATCCGTCTAATCTCACTCTATAAGGCCAGCTTATCATAACAACCTTTCATTGTGCGTGAGGCTGTTTGTAGAGCTAAATCTATACTTTATATTATTGCTATCTGTCCATTGTCATTGTCAATTGACACTATAAACCGTCCCTTCAATATGCCGTAAATAAAATAAAAAATACATCAATACGTTCCCATTTTATAGCGTCGTGAATATGAACGTTATATCGGAATGGTCTTGGGTATTTCCTGGAAGGCGAGATACAGGGCGCTAAGCTAATAACGTTAAATCGAATGGCGTTTCGGCTATACAGAAGCTAGAGCTAAAAATTTAAATGCATATTATCGGTATCATGGTCCACCATGAATGCATGAAAGGGGGGGGGGGGGGGGGGCGTTGTTTCTTATTATTGATTACCAATAACGACATTAGCCTCATTAGCCTCATTCGCTGATCGGCTGGTTGGCTATCAAAGCAAGGCCTGATCAGCATGAAATTTACGTGAAGAAGCTCTTACCGTGGGCCGGTTGGATCCCAAAAAGAATTTCCCAGTTATCGATCGCCATCTGGTAGATCGATATGTCCATTGGCTGATGCTATATTCCTATACTGCATTCTGAATTCAGCATCCCAAAAAGTATTCCAGGCTACAGGCTAAAGACATAGCTTGTGAAAAAAAACGTCATCCGTTCTGCCACAGGGAACACTGCATTATCGAGACAGCGCCCCTACGAGGATCTGGCCGGTAATGCACTTTTCCAAATCCCAAGAGTAGGGTAAATCTGCAGTGCCGCTCCGTGACATTGAGTAGGATATTAAAATGGAATAAAAGCCAAAACAACCTTTACACGTATAAATACGTGGTTGGCCTTCAAGCGTTGGATCCGAAACATGTATATATACGTGGTTGGCCATGAATGTGTTAAGGAGGTGTTTGCTGGTGTACTGTACAAGGACATGTGAGATATGATTCTGAGACCTGGACGTTATAATGGTGGAGGCGTAACACACTTGCTAGTGGCCATTGAAAGAGATGGAGTTCTACAATTCCAAGATGGAACTCCCGAAAGAACATGAACAAAAGCAAAATGTGTTCCTGAAAGGATTAAAATATTGTAAGTAGAGATGTTCGATATTGGCTTTTTTACCGATACCAATATACCGATATTGTCCAACTCTTAATTTCCGATACCGATATCAACCGATACCGATATATGCAGGGTCCCCCCCCCCCCAAAAAACGTAATAATTTCAGGTAATTAACATTACATATCTCTTGTCGTGGAATTAACACAACATTATGCATACTTTTGACAATAAATAAAATCAGAATTTGTTCTTATTTGCTTGCCTGGGTAAATAAAGGTAAAATAAATGTAAAAAAAAGAAAAATAGAAAATCGTCTATTTTTTTTTTAAACCGATAATTTCCGATATCACATTTTAATGCCAATATCGGCCGATAATATCGGACATCCCTAATTGTAAGTAAAGCAAAGTGTAAATTGAAACGTGACGTGTGGTTTTTCACTGAGGGGGGGTATCAGTTCAAATCAGATCCAGAGTCAGTGCTCACATTTAGATTCCTGTCTCCTCTGTGAGATCCAGGCCAACACACACGCGCACACACACACACACACACACACACACACACACACACACAAGCACACATACAGTACACATGCTTACACATTGTCATGGAAATACTAGCTCCTCCAGACATGTTCCAGTGAGGTCCCAGAGGTGTGTTTGTGTCTGAGAATCTGCGTGTGCCTACAACCCTGTGTATGTGTGTGTGTGCGTGTGTCTTTGTCAGTCTGTGTGTTATTTGTCTAATTTCTCACCTATAGACACAGTAAATATTGTATGTCCCAGTATCAATCAACCCCCCCCCCCCCCCCCCCCCACACACACACACACACACACACACACACACACACACACACACACACACACACACACACACACACACACACACACACATGCAGACACCGACCTCCTCCCACCAGCCTCCACCTCCCAAGGCGCCTCACTATATCCAGCTGTCTCTGTCACGCACCCCCTGGTGTGAGGCCGGTATCCAGGGACCTGGAGAGTGAAAGGACCAGGGTGGTGGATATTGAAGTGCGGAGGAGGAGGAGGGGGGGGAGGAGGGGGGGTGGGGGTGGGGGGGGCGGTTGACAGCGACGGACCCGCGGTGAGCCAGCTGGTTTCATGCTCCCTGGTCGTGACTCACGCTTAGCCATCTGTCGGGCCAAACACATTAACACACACTCAGAAACACACGCACACACAGATGAGGAAGCACACACACGCATAAATAGGCTACACACGTGGATACTGTACACGCACACACACACACACACACGCACGCACACACACACACACACACACACACACACACACACACACACACACACACACACACACACACACACACACACACACACACACACACACACACACACACACGCGCACACGCACACACATACAAGCCAGGTGTGAGAGTGAGTCAGGCTGGTGGCTCACTTAGCCCCCCCCCCCATTCCTCCACATAGTACAGAGAGACACAGAGTAACACTGATTCATTCAGATACGTTAGATACAAACACACAGCCCTCTGACTCACTCTGTTCAGCCAAGCTGAAGCCGGTGTTATGAATATGAACACAACAAGCTGCACACAGTGCCTGAAGACTGACACTTGAAATCATGATGGACGACTGGGTTTCAATCGCCCGTTTTCGAACTCGCCAATTGACCTTGATCTCAAGCCCCGCCGCCTCTCTCTTTGATCCTCCAATCACAGCTGTCGCTTCCCTCCGACAAACTTAGTTGCGATTGAAGGATCAAGAAAAGGGGGAACCTCAAATCTACTACTAAATGATCTATCGTACACTTCAGTTGAGAGAGAACAGACCAGCTTGAATGCTGCTCGAATTAAATGTACAGTAGGCATAACGATGACATCATTGATCATGAATACTTTAACAGGCCATTAACATTTGAAAGCTTTGGCTTCATGGGACCCAGACACAAAAGGATGCATCGACTATGAGCAAAACAAACGACTGAGAGAGCGACTAGTCCATTCATTTGTGGCAATCACAGTTGCAGTAAAGTCAATACATGTAAACGCAGCATGCGTGTGTGTGTGTGTGTGTGTGTGTGTGTGTGTGTGTGTGTGTGTGTGTGAATGTGTGTGTGTGTGTGTGTGTGTGTATATAGACCGCCCCCCCCCCAATGTACTTTTCAAAGCAATTTCATGTTTCTCTCTACATAATTTGTCCCTCAGCAGTTCGGCATTCCTTCGACTCGTCTAATTTAACTCTCGTTCTACAACAAATGTTGTTTGAAAGACTTGTTTTCTCTCTCTCTCTCTCTCTCTCTCTCTCTCTCTCTCTCTCTCTCTCTCTCTCTCTCTCTCTCTCTCTCTCTCTCTCTCTCTCTCTCTCTCTCCTCCCATCTGTGGGCTCTCTAGCTGTTCTTACCACAGCTGAAGTCATTAGTGGCGCTGCTGAAAATGCTGATTTTGAATTAGTTACACATACGCTAATTGCGCAAGCATTAGTGCTCGCTAGCTAACAGCAACGTTTAGCTCTATTGCCTAAACAGACTGCACTTCTGTGCCATGGTAATAGGCTAACACGCTCTCTTTCTCTCTCCCTATCTCTCCCTTTCCCTCTCTCCCCCCCTCCCTCTCTCTCGCCACCCCCCCCACCCCCCCCCCTTCTCTCTCTCTCTCTCTCTCTCTCTCTGCAGGTGTTTTTCCCGGTCGGATCACTTGGCGCTGCACATGAAGAGGCACATCTGAGGAGGTGAGAGGTCAGCGGGAGTGAAGGAGAGGAGGAGAAGAGAAGAGAGTGGAAGAAGAGAAAGAGAGAGAGAGAGAGCGGCTGTCAGCAAGGAAGGAGGAAAAAAAACGACAACATCACAGACTGTTCACTGTTGTTGCTCTAGAGAAGGGCTCGATGGGAGATCCGGCGATTGGACCGAGCCGTTCTGGACATGTGGGTAGAGACAAGGATCACCCCCCGGGGAGACAGACGCAAGGGACTGACGCCCCCGCCAAAAAAGACAGACAGACAAACAGACAGTGAGGGCAGGTTGGCTGTGGCAATCCGCACCCTGCCTGGCGGTCTGTGATTCCATGGTGACTCAAGCCCCAACTGCCTCCTGTCCTGATGCCATCACAGGGATCGGTCCAGACGCTCCATCCTACCCGTCTTATGTCTGTCGAAAAAGGAGAATTTGAAGGACGGGCAGCCGGCAGCGTGAAGGACGGACCGTGCGCATACCGTCGATAGCTTCCCAGGTTGACGTTGTTCACCTTTTGTCATCATAACCCCCGCCCCACATGGAGAAAAGTGTCCTGAAAAACATCGAGTGCATTTTGTAAATTGGTGCTCCCAAGTACCAGAGCGCTCAACTGGAACATTGATGAATTCAGAGCGCTGTTAGCAGTCCTGTTTGTATATTTAACATGTCACGCTCGTCCGGTCTCATTCTGGTCGAGGAGGGAGGTACAAGAGGAAGAGGTTGAATGTATATATCGATAACTATGGCGTTGAGGCTAACGGGCTGAGCTCGCTAGCTTCTCTGACGGCTATTCGTCGGAAACCTTTTTTTGATCTACAAGGTTTAGTATTGGAAAAAATGGTCACTGACAATAATTCACCATCTTCATCTTCTGTTTATCATATTTGCCATCTGAAACCACTGGTGAAGGCCTCTAATATCTTTGCTCTGTTCCAAGGACACCAGAGCGCTCGTCTTTTTTGAATGCGCCGAACAAGATGTAAGTGGAAATGCTGTATGTTGGCGTGTTGTACTGCGGGACGGGGCGGGAAGGACTGAAAATCGTCACCTCCGGGGGCCGACAGGCTCTAGGAGCACGGTCCGTTTGACACACTGGAGTAACGCTAACGAATCAACTTTTGGGAAGGACCGTTGGATCTCCTAGGATGTCAAGCAAAAGACACCTTAGCTGGCAGGCAGCAGGCGGCTGATAGACTACTACTTCTCTCCTGGGACTCTCTCCACTCAGAACCGTTGCACAATTGACTCTTTGGAAAGTTTTTGTAAAAAAACAAACATACAAATTTAAAAATTAAAAAAAAATACAAAATAATAATAATAATAATAAAATGAAATCCTCAGCTGTCTCGCACTAGAACTCAATTTGAGATTCACCAAACAAACGCTGGCTTTCTGCACACTTGTCGGACCGCGGAACGCCACCTGCACAAGCAAACTCAAAAGCAGCTAGCTTATCGCGAGAGAGAAGCACAGACAGCAAGAGGGATCTCTAAGTATGTAAAGGTCATATTGTCTCTAAGAAGAAGAAGAAGAGAAAAGAAAGAGTAAAGATTTGTTTGGAAAAGAACAACTCAAGGACGTTTCGAGGAACACGTCGGGAATGGATATCCCTTCTTTGGGCAAAAAATAACCCTAAATAAAATGTTGTAGGTGCTGGAAGTGATCTCTTGGTTCCTAAAAGAGGGATTGGCACTTGTCTGGTCACTGGGTGAAAGATGCTTAAGGGAAGTCTGGCCCTGTTCACACACCACCCGTACAGAACTATACCAACTTAGCAGTTCTGAGATCTGATTTCAGAGGAGAGTTCAAAGAAAGTCTCTCCTAATCAGCCCACAACACATATCCCAGACCAGACTGCATTGCCACTAATATCCTAACCACTAGGCAGATTGATATGTGACTGTAAATGGAGACCTTTTGTAGAAGACATGGGGAGGTGGGGGAGGTGTGTGTGTGTGGCTGCGGGGGTCCTACTCTCACATACAATCAATTGCGTGGCTCTTTCCCAGAGCAAGTAAATGTGAATGTATTGCTTGTACGTCTGTACATGACGCTGGGGCCCCCGAAGGCCCTTGACGAGCGGGATAAGAGTACAATTGAAGGTGGGAATGGTAAAGCGTGTACCAGATTGCCTGTTCGTTGGTAGTTTGACCTTTTTAGGCGTACACCTTATGTCCAGAAAGTGCACATGGGCCGCAGACTCTAGCCATTGTCATTGACATTTTGTTTTTCCACCGGCGACTTTTGACATCTGCTCAATTTAGATCGTTGTGGTGGTCCCACTGCTGTCGACTGACTCGGCTGATGCCGACCAATGGGAGAGCAGGGCGATAGTGGGGTTTTGGGCTGGGGGAGGGGTGTTTGGGTGTCGGTGCCCAGTCAACTCATCATCAAAACACAGGATGCATTGGTGTGAAACCCACATGCTATGGCTTGTCACACACACATGCACGCGCGCATACACAGGCACACACACTCTCTCTCTCTCCCTCTCTCCCTCTCTCTCTCTCTCTCTCTCTCTCTCTCTCTCTCTCTCTCTCTCTCTCTCTCTCTCTCTTTTCACTCCCTACTGATCGACACACAACATCTCCCAGCATGCAATTCATGCCTCACACAATAGGGAGTGGGAAAATGCATCCTCAATCCCTCGCCAGACACGCTAAGCTCCATCAAAGTGGAACGTCCCAATGACTAGACGACTTACTAGCATTCAAACGCCAAAGACTCATTTTGTTCTTCAGAAAGATGTAGTTATTTTAGGGGTAAAAAAAACACCTGTTACTGCGTCTTGTTCCTTTTGTGGCCATGACCTCTTCTTTTAAGTATAAATCCCACTTGAAAAGAGAGAGGGGGTAATCACTGACATTATATATACACAAGTGGTTTGTCAGATACCCGTTAGGTTAGCATGAAGGTGACCACAAATGTGCAGAACGATCAAGGGTCAGCGTGAGGACGAACGGCGGTCGGTTTGATTGTAATCATCGCCATTGGCAGCTCTTAGCGTGTTTCAGTATTTCAACGGGACACACTGAGCTCTCCTACTGAACTCAATCGCTGTGAGTGAGCTGGGTCGACATGTGCTCCACGCAGCTCGGGAACTTCCTTCTCAAGTACTACTCATAATATGGACTACTGTGGGGGGTGGGGGTGGGGGGTGGTACTGAATGTGTTGTGTTTTACATGTTTGTTGAGACTGAAAACTCACTTCCATTTACACTGGACGAAAGTCCTGACAATATTCAAACGTGACTTGGTATGATTATTATGACTTACACAGGAAACAGTAAAAGAAAAAAAAAAACATTTAAAAAGGTAATTTTCCCGAATGGGAATTTCACATGTGAATGTCTTTTATTTTATGATTATTATTTATTATTATTATTATTTAAAAATGTTAAAGGTCCCATATTATACTCCTTTTCAACAAGTGCATATACTGTAGGTCTCTGGGGTTTCCAAGACATGTCTTGGAAGTTCTTTGCTGAAAATACCACTCAGATTATGCACTCTATAGCAGCCTCTATAGTCCTGTTCTGGATGGTCTGTTTCTGTAGCTTTAAATGCAAATGAGCTGCACCCACTCCCCAACCCACGTTGAACGATCTAACGAAATTCAGATCAAACTGTAAAACTAGGCATTGCACAGATCAAATATGACTCCTCAAGAAGATCCAGCAATTTCATATCCTACTTCCTAAAATATCATCAGAAACATATTTTAGGTTCAACTTTAGGTAGAAAATAGAAAGTTTATGAGCAAGCCATCATTTTGTAAGCACGCTTGTCACACGCGTTTCTTCAGCGTGACATCACAAAGATGAAAGTCCAAACGGCTCGTTTAAAGGCACAGTTTCTGGATACGGGCTGGTTTGAGTATTAGTAGGCCCCTCGGAGACCCAGACGCATGTGCACAAGCACTGAGAAAGTGAGTTTTTAATAACATGGGACCCTTAATGCGGTTGAGTCGATATTGTTCCAAGCTTGGGGTTTGTGCATTTTCTTATTGAATGATTGTGAATCTGCTGTGCCTGTACGTTTTTTCTCTCCCTGTCTGTATCTTTTGCACTCTGATTGTTTTTTGAAAAAGAAATAATGAAAAAAAAATCACTTCACAAAACACACGTCCGTCCGTCCTGCGCAGCTCGGTTCACGCGGGCCGGCGGAGACGACGAGATGTCCGTATAATTGTTGACACACGCGTACATTGCTATTTCTCTGTGTCTCTGTCTTTTGTCTAGAGTCCTTTCTCCACGGCACCTCGTGAGAGTCGAGAGGTTCACACGGCGCCGTGGCTCTTTTTTCGTTCTTTTTTTACCCTCTCTCGCTCTTTCCCACTTTGTGCGCGAGAGTCGGAGGAGAAACCTGCATTACTATGTGTGACACGGCGCCTCTCTCTCCCGCACCACGTCTGAATCTCAAATCAAAACCCCCTTTTTCTACCAGCAACCCCTCCCTCTCTCCCCCTCTCTCCGTTTCCTCAGATCCCTTTCAACTCCTCTCTCCTCCATCTGATGAGCGCCCCCCCCACCCCACCCTCCCTCCTCCTCCTCTCTCCCCCATCCACGTTCCTCCTCCTCCTCCAGCTCCTCTCTGTTCTTTTTCTGCTTTTCTTTTTTTCACTGTACAAAAAAAAATAAAAAGTGTTTTCAAATTTTATCATTTGTATATTAACGACGTTACGAGTACGATAATGTTCTTTATTATGGAGAAAAGAAAATTGAAAAGAAAGATTTATTTTTGTTACCAGTTTGTTTCATAATTCCTTTTTTTAGAAATTGGTATTGTAATATCTCTATGCAAGGAAAAAAAACTGTTCGGTGAATCATTTTTATTTAAGAATGTAATTACGTGTAATAAATGGTAGAAGCAGTTATTTTTGGCACTGAGTCTTCATGGTTCTCTGGTTGGTCTATTATGTGTCATGTTCATCGGGCAACAATGGAAAATTGCCCGTCTCATAATGGTTTCCTGAAAGGCTGTTATCAAGTCACAATTACGGACGTGACAGGGAACGTACAGGGAATGTCCGCTCAGCGTTCATATCCACTTGTATCCTCACGGATGGCTAATCGTCTATTAAAGGCCAAATCCGGGATATTTGTACCGTTAGGTATAGTTGCGGGTTATCATTTGATTTGTAGATAGAAAATTTACTTTTCTCCTAACCCTTTCACTACCACACTACCAAAATGTTAACCCTTTCACTGTGGCAATACAGAAGGTTAACCCGTTCACTGCCACACGACAAAGGGTTAACTGTCTGTAGTGTGGTAGTGAAAGGTTAACCTTCTGTAGTGTGGTAGTGAAAGGGTTAATCTGTCATGTCAGGATATAGATCTGTTCCCAAGTGTTTGCAAACATCAATGTGAACAAACCTTTTCCAGCCACAAAACACTTAAAAGCTAATATCCACCTATCTGGGCATCATGTCAGTCACTTCAGCTTAGTCAATCTCAGTCAAACACTATAGAGATTAAAATTATGTCCCCATAACTGTTTTTGTGGTGGCAGGTTATCCATTTGTTTACATTTGGATCCCAGATTGGACCTTTACAGATTGCCACAGTTAATTCAGTACACATCTGCCCTGAAATGGGGGCTATCATTCTACTCTTGATTAAAAAACGGGAGATGGATCCGAATTATCTTCGTTTTGACCGAATGCACTCTCTCTCTCTCTCTCTCTCTCTCTCTCTCTCTCTCTCTCTCTCTCTCTCTCTCTCTCTCTCTCTCTCTCTCTCTCTCTCTCTCTCTCTCTCCCTATCTCCCCCCTCTATCTCTCTCTCCCTGTCTCTCTCTCTCCCTGTCTCTCTCTCCCTCCCCCCTCTATCTCTCTCCCTGTCTCCCTCTCCTCTCTCTTTCTCCCCCCCCTCTCTCTCTGTCTGTCTCTCTCCATCTGTCTCTCTCCCCATCTGTCTCTCTCTCCCCCCCCCCCTCTCTCTCTCTCTCTCTCTCTCTCTCTCTCTCTCTCGGAGGAGCGCGGTGTGTTAATTACATCTGTTATACCCACCAAGGTGATGACTTATCTGCCATTTTGCCTGTCTTCTGACCATGACTAACTGATAAAAGGGTAATCGAATAACGAATGGCTAATTAGGGAGTAATTACAGCCTGGTTAAATGGCCCTTACGCAGTGTATTAATTCTACTTATTTCTGGCACTGAGCTGGTCCCATAAGGTTTTCTCTAATTGAAATGGGCACCCTCGTCAAGCGCTTTAACGTGTATCTGTCCAACTTAATGTTCTTTTATGTGTAATTACAGACAACCACATCGCCAGCTATCTGTTACCTTTGCCGCGCCTAGTGTATCAATCTGCGGGGACAGCAGGATATGAAAGATATGATGGAAGATACATTTTTCAATAAGGGAAACACGTCTCCAGAGCCCCTTGTTCCCCCCTCTCCCAATAATTTGAGATATTCTGAGTGGTTTTGATTCCTCGCTGGTGGAAATGATCAAATATGTATGCTTCTCATGAAACCAAACGATAGGAAGTAGCTAAGAAAGGAGCTGGCAATCTCTCGGCTTCCATGCACACGCACACACACACACACACACATATTCACACATGCACCTTCCTACCACCTTAAGACGTCTGGTGAATACAAAACCAGTGCTCTGAGACGAGGCGAAAAGGGGGTGGATTATTTTACCCTGCAGACGATTCCATGCCAAGCAAGAATGTTTCAGAGAGACTATGGACCTGGGTAGGATGCACATGATGCACCAGACAATTCCTTCGTCAATTTTGTTTTTTCTTCTTTTTTTCTTTTACTTGTACAGTCAATCCAGATCCTCTGGAACGTGAATGCTGTACATCCCCCCCCCCCCCCCCCCACCCCACACACATTTTCTCCCATCTCCCCCAATTTGAGTCATTATGCCAATTCCCTTCCTGGCCGTTGCGCTTCCCTACTGTCGGCCTGGGGAGGGTGTAGACTACCACAGGCCTGGGGAGGGTGTAGACTACCACATGCTACCCTACTGTCGGTCTGGGGAGGGTGTAGACTACCACATGCTACCCTACTGTCGGTCTGGGGAGGGTGTAGACTACCACATGCTGCCCTACTGTCGGCCTGGGGAGGGTGTAGACTACCACATGCTGCCCTACTGTCGGCCTGGGGAGGGTGTAGACTACCACATGCTGCCCTACTGTCAGTCTGGGGAGGGTGTAGACTACCACATGCTGCCCTACTGTCAGTCTGGGGAGGGTGTAGACTACCACATGCTGCCCTACTGTCAGTCTGGGGAGGGTGTAGACTACCACATGCTGCCCTACTGTCGGTCTGGGGAGGGTGTAGACTACCACATGCTGCCCTACTGTTGGTCTGGGGAGGGTGTAGACTACCACATGCTGCCCTACTGTCAGTCTGGGGAGGGTGTAGACTACCACATGCTGCCCTACTGTCAGTCTGAGGAGGGTGTAGACTACCACATGCTGCCCTACTGTCAGTCTGAGGAGGGTGTAGACTACCACATGCTACCCTACTGTCGGTCTGGGGAGGGTGTAGACTACCACATGCTGCCCTACTGTCGGTCTGGGGAGGGTGTAGACTACCACATGCTTCCCTACTGTCGGTCTGGGGAGGGTGTAGACTACCACATGCTACCCTACTGTCGGTCTGGGGAGGGTGTAGACTACCACATGCTGCCCTACTGTCGGTCTGGGGAGGGTGTAGACTACCACATGCTTCCCTACTGTCGGTCTGGGGAGGGCGTAGACTACCACATGCTACCCTACTGTCGGTCTGGGGAGGGTGTAGACTACCACATGCTGCCCTACTGTCAGTCTGGGGAGGGTGTAGACTACCACATGCTGCCCTACTGTCAGTCTGGGGAGGGTGTGTAGACTACCATATGTCTCCTACGATACATGTGGAGTCGCCAGCCGTTTCATTTCACCTGACAGTGAGGAGTTTCACTGGGAGAACGTAACACACGCAGAGGTTCCCGCTATCTCCCCCGGATCCCCTACTTGCTGAAAAAGCGCACCGACCGACCAGTAGGAGTCACTGTTGCAATGGCTAGGACTCGTACCCCCACCGGCTCCCCAACCGCGAACACTGCCAATTGTGTTCGTAGGGACGACTGACCAAATTGAACCCGGATCTCAGTGGTGGTATAGGCGAGTGCTTAGACCTCCACACCACCCAGCCACACCCACCGCCTCCGCAGTCTATGAATGTACACAACGCCACCTCTGTTTTCCACATCTATCCTGCGTCTGCGCTCGCTTACCCTGCGGGCGAGCACTGGCCTCCGGGTCATCGGCCGTCTAGACTATTCTATCCAACGCAGACACACAGAAGGATGCCGACGTTCAAATCACACACCGACTCAAGCACAGCTTTTACCTCTGGATTAAGACTTCAATTGTGTGACCGTATATATATATATACAGAATTCAAGCAACTGTCATGAACAAAGAAGAATTTCTCATTCCGCAGGCAGTGCAGCGATTCACGAAAATAGCTTTTTATTTTTTTACTTGTGTAACACAAGATGGGGTGGAGTTGCCGATGCTTGCGGGCGTCTTGTAGGCGGTCGGCAGCCGGTTAGAGACGTCACTGTCACATCTGGTTGTGTTCGGCACGCCTACTTACAGGGAGACAGAGGCGCTGGGCGGTTAGAGCGTTCTCTTTCTCTCCGCGTCTCGTCTCCTGCCCGCGGCGGCGGCGTCGCGCTTCGCTGTCACCGATTCATGGGGGAGACATTCAGATTACAAATCCAGATTAGAAAATCCAATCTGGCGGAGATGGGTGGCCCCCAAAAAGTCAAGGTTATAGACTATAGCGCAGACTATCGAGCGCAGGTTTCGGTCAATGTAGGAGTTGTGGCTTTTCAAAATGGTCCATTTATCTTATTAATTAGAGCAGCAATTGGAGTAATAATTCTTGATGATGCATTTGTACACATATCTACCATTGTAAATGGTAAATGGCTGCATTTATATAGTGATTTACAATTTGTTCCTCACATTTTACCCACTCACTCACACATTCACACACCAACTGCAGAGGCAACCATGCAAGGTGCCAACCTGCACATCGGGAGCAATTGGGTTAAGTGTCTTGCTCAAGGACACATCGACACGCTGCCCGGGAGGAGCGGGAATCGAACCGGGAACCTCCGGATTGCCACTGTTGCCCCACATTGTAGCAAATGTTATGTCTCTATCATGTAGGTCTCACAGTAAATAGCATTTTATTTTCTGATTTGTGGGACAGAGCGACATACCTGTGGCTGTGCTGAAAATGTTCTCGGAGTGAAATATCACAGAGAAACCGTTCTCTGAGCAGCGGGTCGGAACAACTCTCTGAGCGGCATGCGGCGAAGACAAAGGAATCTAGGGTGAAATAGCTCAGCGGCACTATTCAAAGACTCCCTCTCGCCACGTCTGAACAGAGGGGACCGGGAGAGAGGTCTGTATTCCCACAATCCATTCTTCACCTCCCTTTGCCACGGAGAGAGCCGAGGTATTTCCAATTAAAGAGAATATGTCACGGTGGCCCTCGGTAATTAAAGCCTAACCATGCCGCTGGAATCGGGAGAGGAATCCTCATCAAGGTTTCATTAGTCCCCCTGGCTGTGATGCTAAGCAACAAACCCACTGCCGTTATTACCTTCTAATACCCTGTTTCTAAACCGTTAACCATACGACGTCGATTTAAGAGAAACGTGGTGGTGTGTACAACTCTCGGGGTGTACGGTCTCTCATATGAGATTGGAATCTTGTGAAGTGAACATATAAGATAAGATATTCCTTTATTGATCCCCTTGGGGATACTCTATATATCCCTATATATACACCTGAAAGGGAGCTACTACAATAGGCCTAAATCAACTCAAATGTATTTGTAAAGCCCACAATCACAGGTTAATGTCCCCATGGGCCAGACAAGTCTTCTTTAGTCAAGAAGAAATACACAATAAATCAAGAACAAAAAACACATCATGACATCCAAAACAACACTCCCAGACATACCGAAGGTAAGGAAAAACTCACAAAAAACCTAGCAATAGGAAAAAAGCACCACAGGCAATGTGGAGGAGAGGAACCTTAGAAGGGCCGTTCAAGGGGGGATCCTCATGTCGGTGATAGTAGTGTTGCTAAGGATGATTGGTGGGTGGAGAATAAAACAGGTGAAATAGTTGGTATGTATGTAATAAAACACAGATATGTAGCAATAGCAACTGAGGTACATAAGAAAATCTGTGAAAGATTTAAATAGAGTAGAGCTAAGAACAGCAACAACAAGAGAGAAAGCATAGGGAGACGAGCGCTAGTGTGATAATAGGATAAAGGCTAAGTGTCAAGGCTCGGAGCTCAAAATATCAGAGTCATATTCCGTTTCCACATGAGTATGTATTCCATTCGGATCCATTTGACGTATGGGGGCGACATAGGGAGGATCACATCAAGTTAACCAGCACCCCGGGCCAGATGTTTGTGGGGGGTTAGGGCTGTCCCCGACTAAGGATTTGGATAGTCGACTATGATTGGCCGAAATTAGCCGATAGTCGACAAAAATAAAAAAGTATATATATAAAATATATATAGGCTATAGGCCTACTTTTTTTTTTTTATTATTATTATTATTTTTTATCATTCCATTTGGGCTGTGGGGGTGCTTAATGTCTGACGGAAGGCTTCTTGTCCTCTGCAAAAGCATGCAATTGGTCCACTGATGGATAACGTTACATCTTGATATTTGTCTAGTCTAGTGTGTTCATTAGATGGGTGAAATCCTCTTTCAGTGCCTCTGTGCCTGTTTTCTTAGGCAGTTAGCCTCTGGTATGCGTGCCATTAGCGTTAGCCACGCTTCTAGGCCTATTTTCATTTGGAAAGAATGATTTAAAATTATAATAAAAAATAAAAAAAATTATAATATATATATATATTTTTTTGTATTCGACTAAGAGGTTGGCAGTCGACTACGGCTCCTTTCGCTCGATTAGTCAACTAATAGGGGTCAGCCCTTTTCACACAAAAAAACATTTCATATTATGATGTTGCATCCAGATCTTGCTCCTGGGTAGCTGTTCAATCCAGTCCTATCAGTGTCTGTACAGCTTCTTCTTACCTAAATTCCAATAAATCCCAGAAAGATTTGTGCAATTCTAATTCTGGACTATGTAATATAATACTTTTGTTATTTGTCCATTGATATAACATTTTTTAAAAACTAATTAAATTCCAAAAGGCTATTTCTGTACATAATTTTCATTGTAGCATAATGTCAGGTGGAAGTTTGAGTGAAACCTTTATTGCCCTTCAAGGGAATTTGCTTTTCACAAAGAGAGCAACAAAAAAGCCAAATAGGCACACATTTGAACAATACAGCACAGACAAACAAGACATGAGCATAATAAATACGAACATCATAAAGATACTCAATGGCACCATGGTGCAAGTGCTAAAAATACCAAATAATTCAAACTTGTTAACACTAGCACAGCCGACAAGGGGTCAAATGACCCCTAGGCATTTTCAATAAATGTATCCTCGTCACTCGGTCGAGCTCCAGCTCTGTCACTCAATGACTTTTCCTAAAAGTACCCGTTTTATCTGGCACGGTTTCTGACATTTCAAAATGACTTCAGGAAAATGTAATTAGAACGTTATTCCACATAATGGGCCGTTGGAACAGACGAAAGCCACAGCACTTTGTGAGCATCTAGCGCAGGGGTGGCCAACCCATGGCTCGCGAGCTGCATGTGGCTCTTTGCCCGTCAATGTGTGGCTCTTCCATCAATTTTTTTTTAAATTATATTAAAAATAAAATAAAAAGATTATGTCACTCAAACCTATACATTTCATTGTGGTAAACCTCATATTTTTATATTAAGAGGTAATTATATAGTTTACACTGTTTATTTTTCTCATATTTCTCCTATAAGCTGTCGGGTCATCTGACCCGTTCCCGGCGGGAATCAGTGACATTTTCTCCATGGCTGTGCTAGTGTTAAGCAGCTGAATGCTGCATGGGACACAGGACGCTTCACTGGCTTAGACCTGTCAGATGCCTCCAGCGGGGTCTGACCCTGTGAGGTTACCTTCCTGTCAGTGATGTAGCCTTGTCCTTCGCCCACATCAGGCCCGTCTTCCGGCTACAAATAGATGGTTTGTTCTCCCGTTTACCTTTTAAAACACATTTTTACGGCCTCTCACAAGCAGTTGTGTTTATGACGAGCAGATAAAACATGTTTGACTGTCGGCATCTATATAGGAGACAAATAGACGTTAGCAACTGCAGTATGACACCCGCCCTTCAATCTATTAGAGACAGACTGTTATTCGGACACAAGGTTAGAGAAGCGGGGGTTCAATCCCCGAGACCGGCAGGTAGAATCTGGGCTGGGGGAAGAGAAGGTTCAAGATATCGACAGTATTCGTCATATAAATGTGTCATATAAAAATATTTTACACAGACAGTTACACCGTACAATGACAATAGAACTCTGCTAGTCCCCCCTTCACACAGAATCACAAAATATAGACTTAAACTAGAATAAAAAAAATGTAAGAAAAAGTTGAATGATAAAATAAAGAATCATTCAAAGAAATCAAGTATAAAAATGAGGCACAAGTGACAGAGTAACAGTATTCAGTTCACAGTGTAGTGGTGTGGCACGGTGGTGTAGTGGTTAACACCTCACAGCAAGAAGGTCCTGGGTTCGATTCCCGCTTGGGGTTGCCAGATACCCAGGTGCGGTATCTCTCTGGCCTTTCTGTGTGGAGTTTGCATGTTCTCCCCCTCGTGCTCGCAAAGGTTTCCCCTCCAGAAAACGAGATAAACCCAATGGAAAAACATGCAGAACAGATGGCTAACACTGTCGCGTCCCTGACGAAGACGGACAGGAGCACTTGGATTGGTCCCCGGGTGCGGCTCCTCCACGCCCATGTCCCATGTCTGCTCCCGGCTGGGAGGGTCAAGTGCGGAGAGAAAATGTCCTCGGCAACCCCCCAAAAAAAAATCATGTGTGTTCCTATGTGTCAGTGTCACCCATCACATGTGTGTGTTCGCTGCATGACTAGGTTGCAATGTGTGTTACGAATTAAAGTCGAGTTTAAAGGAAAACTCCAGCTTATTTGCCATCTACCCTGGAGTTAGACAAGAAGATACATACCTTTTTCTTCTCTGTGCATGCAGTAGGAGTAGGAAGACACGCACCGTTAGCCTAGCTTAGCGTCAGTCACTGGAAGTAGGTTCCTCCATTAACCTAGTTCCCAACATCTTCCTACTCCTACTGCATGCACAGAGAAGAAAAAGGTATGTGTCTTCTTGTCTAACTCCAGGGTAGATGGCAAATAAGCTAATTTCCCCAAAAAAAAAATGTTTTCCTTTAATACTGTTTTTAAGTGGTAGAAGGATGCAAAGTGCACTATGCATTGTTGCAAATATTGTAAATAGTGGTCGTGGAGGTGACAGTGAAGTCTGTCTGTGGCAGCTCCCAGGTCAGGTGTGAGTGTGTGTAACTGTGATTGTGAAGCAGTGCTGGAAAAGAGCATCTACCCTGAATCTGCCCTGGGTGAATAAAAGTAAATAGTTACAGTAAAACTATTCCTCTGTTTTTGTTTTTCTTCTCTCTCACACTACAGAGATTTACCTCAGAGATTTTCTAGTGATTCACCCGCCTGTTTCTATAATGGATAGTTATTGATATTTACGGTGAATCATCATCATTATTCCCGGGTTTTTGCCATTCACACAAAATACAGCAAAAGTAGAGAGAGAGAGAGAGAGAGAGAGAGAGAGAGAGAGAGAGAGAGAGAGAGAGAGAGGGAGAGAGCAAGCACCTGGCCAGAACTGAAAGAGGGTTTTGTGTTGAGAGAGAGAGAGACAGAGCACCTGGACAGCATTGAAAGGGTTGGTTTCTCTGAGAGAAGAAGGAGCTTGATGGACTCAAGTGGACGTGATCAAGGTGAGAACACCTAGCGCTGTGTGTGTGTGTGTGTGTGTGTGTGTGTGTGTGTGTGTGTGTGTGTGTGTGTGTGTGTGTCTGTGAGACACCTGGAAGCCCAGTGAGCGCACAGTGCAAAAGCCACCACCGATGTGAGGAGGGGGGGGGGCATACATAATGTACGAGCTTCTCTCTCACTGTCTCTCTCTCTCT